>NC_041396.2:14046525-14241525 GCF_900747795.2 Erpetoichthys calabaricus | reverse complement strand
ACATGTCTGTCTCCGTTTAGTTAGCAAATGAGAGAACTACTTCACGGATTTAGATCGGGGTTTTTTTTGATAATTTTCTTGAACATTCCGGTTGATTTTGCGACTTTTCTCATTACGCTAACAATCATAGTTCGCTTGCAGAGAGTGATGTATTCGCGCTAATCCGAGAGATAGGCTGTGAGCCAAGGGGGATTGGAGTGAGTCCAGGAGTGGGGAGCCAAACAGCGCCCTCCTCACTGTCCTGTTTCACTAATACACGGACAAAGCCGCGGGTGACGGCTAGTTACTGTATACGAGTACCACTCCACTAAACACACATTTAAACCAAGACACCGCCTGTGATCGCCTCCCCAGCACAATCTCAACTGAAGCCATCATGATATTGTATGTGTTGTCCCATAATGGTGTACGGTAGGCATGTCAAACGCCGCATGCGGCCCGCAAGAGAAATCTGCACGTCCCACATGACAGATCCCAGTTAGCACTAAACTTGTATAAAATGACTACTATCGTTTGTGATTGAATCATTCTGCATCTCCGCCGTTACTTATTGACTTTTCTTACTTCCGCCTTCTGACAAAAGCGCTTTTTCCCATGGCATTACGGTACCGGAAACGTCATCCGCTAGTATAGTTGCAGCTGCGGCGTCAGCTCCTTGATACCCTAGGCATGACACTAACCCCCCAACCCCAACCCCAACCCTTACCCGGCCCCAAACACGAGCCTTGACCAAAGTTATTGAGCCGCGATGTCACAACTGAAGTGCTAGGCTGCAGCAGCCTGGCAGGCTTCACTACTAGCTGGGCTGCTGAGACTGGCCACTGGACAGAACTGACCATCACGAGTAGTAATAGCTCACATATTTTCGCTTTTTTTTTGCTCAAATTTTATGCAATTTTGTGCTGGTATTGTAATGAACAGTTAGTGCAGACTACAGCTGAAGATCTGAAGCGGACGCAAGAAGTTGGCGAGTTGTTTATTAACAAATGTTTGTGATTTTGAGTTTGTAAAATGAGTGTAGGTCAGGGGGCTTTTTGCATATCGGCTTATTTTACAATATAAACTTTGAAGTAAACTTAATAAAGTAAAAAGGTTTTTGGAGGATTTGTTTTCCAACTTGAATTACTGAGCAATGAATTCAGTGAGCGTTTTCGTGATTTCCGTTCACACGAACAGGACTTTGTGCCGTTTACATCACCCTACTCTTACAACGTTGAGAACGCGCCTGAGAATATCCAAATGGAGTTGATTGAACTGCAGTCCGATTAAATTCTGAAGGCAAAATACAACGAAGTTGGTGTGCCAGGCTTGTATGCTTACCTGCCACCCTCGTATGTGCAGATCCATAAGTTGGCATCGAGAGTACTGTCTATGTTCGGAAGCACTTACCTTTGTGAGCAGTTGTTTTCATTAATGAAAGCTACCAAAACCCCACATCGCTCAAGACTTACTGTCGAGCACCGTTCATCCCTCCTAAAAGTTGCAGCTGCTCAAGATTTCAAGCCTGAACGGGTTACTAACAAAAGATGCCAAGTGTCGGGACAAAAGAAATAGATCTCAGACTGTAAGACTCCTCTAAGCTAAGAGGCTAAGACTCTAATTGTATGCTGTTGTACAGAGATTGTATGGAAATAAATTGCTTTTCTTTAAACTTTAAGTGTTACGTTTTTTAACGTTTTCAGTATTGGAAAGAAAGTGACAGTAACTTTGTATAATAGTATTTGTTACAGTGCAGCCCGCTGACGCACCTATGGCAGTCGAAGCGGCCCACCAATGGTAGTGAGTTTGACATGCCTGGTGTAAGATCAAGTCATCTCTGGAATAGCTGGGTAGAGGGGTCCTTTCATCGGATTGGCTGACTCAGCTGTGGAACGGCCAATAGGGGGAGGCTGCTTGATGGCGGAGGTCTCCAGGACTCTGAACAAATCCAAATCCATCCATCCATTTTCCAACCCGCTGAATCCGAACACAGGGTCACGGGGGTCTGCTGGAGCCAATCCCAGCCAACACAGGGCACAAGGCAGGAACCAATCCCGGGCAGGGTGCCAACCCACCGTAGGACACACACAAACACACCCACACACCAAGCACACACTAGGGCCAATTTAGAATCGCCAATCCACCTAACCTGCATGTCTTTGGACTGTGGGAGGAAACCGGAGAGCCCGGAGGAAACCCACGCAGACACGGGGAGAACATGCAAACTCCACGCAGGGAGGACCCAATCCAAATCCTATTATGTGATATCATCTGCTGTTGAATTCTGCTCTGCACTTGTAATATTTCTATGGCACTATTATATTGTATTGAGGAGGACTTGTCTTCTGTTCTGTGTATTTAATTGTATTGACCCCCTTTTTTTGACACCCACTGTACGTCCAACCTACCTGGACAGGGGTCTCTCTCTCTCTCTTTGAATTGCCTTTCTTGAGATTTTTTCCCCGACAAGGTTTCTTTTTTCTTTGTCTTCTTAGAGAGTCAAAGACTGGGGGGCTGTCAGAAGGCAAGTCCCGTTAAAGACCATTGCAGCATTCCTTGTGTGATTTTGGGCTATACAAAAATAAATTGTGCTGTATTATATAATTACAGGATATGAGGACCACTCCATTGAACACACATTTAATCCCCCCCTTGGCACATTCTCAATTGGAGCCATCTTGATGTTGTATGTGTTGCCCCATGATGGTGTACAGACTGAACCAGTGAGCGTCACTCCTGTGTACACACCTGGACATACAGGAAGCATAATCAATTAATCACGGGGGCCCACAATTAAGTGAGTGCCACGCCATTCCACATAAATTGAAAGATATGAACTAAGACGCGGCACATTCTCAACTGGCGCCATCATGACATTTTGCGTTCCCCCCCCCCCCCCCCCCATGATGGTGTACAAACCGAACCAGTAGTACCACTCTGCCTACACCTGGAGATGTAAAGCCCATGATGATGTGAGTAACACTCCAGTCCACGCACATTTAATCTAATGGACGTGTGTCTTGTGATCTCCTCCCCAGCACATTCTCGACAGGAGCCATCATGATGAATAGACTGAACCAGTCCACATGGTGGACATGTCACTCCAGAGCACACATCTGGACATGTGAGGAGCTTGATCAAGTAATCACAGTGGGGGCTCAATCAAGTGAGGACCACTCTGTTCCACACACATTTAAAGAGATGAACCAGGACACTTCTGGGATCTCCTCTCCAGCACATTCTCGACAGGAGCCATCATGATGAACAGACTAAACCAGTCCACATGGTGGACATGTCACTCCAGAGCACACATCTGGACATGTGAGGAGCTTGATCAAGTAATCACGGGGGGGCCCTCAATCAAGTGAGGACCACTCTATTCCATACACATTTAAAGAGATGAACCAGGACACTTCTGGGATCTCCTCTCCAGCACATTCTCAACTAGAGCCCTCATGATGAACAGACTGAGCCAGTCCACACAGCGCAGCGAGTGTCACTCCAGAGCACACATCTGGAGATGTGAGGAGCTTGATAAGTAATCATGGGGGGCCCTCAATCAAGTGAATCACCACTCCATTCCACATACATTTACAGACACGAACCCAAACACTTTTGCAATCGCCTCCCCAGCACATTTTCAATGGAGGCTATCAAGTTGTAGTAGGTACTGGCCCATAATGATGTACAGACTGAACCAGTCCAACCCACCACACCCACTGCAGCACACAAGTATCACTCCTGTGCACAAACCTGGATATGTGAGGAGCTTGATCAAGTCATCACGGGGGGCGCACCACTCCATTCCACACACAAACCAAGACACTTCTTTGGTCTCCTCGCCAGTACATTTTCAACAGGAGCCATCATGATGTACAGACTGAGCCAGTCCACACAAGGCAGCGAGTGTCACTCCGGAGCACACATATGGAGATGTGGGGAGCCTAATCAAGACATCACGGGGCCACCACTCCATTCCACACACATTGAAAGAGATGAACCAGGACACTTCTGGGATCTCCTCTCCAGCACATTCTCAATGGAAGCTATCAAGTTGTGGTAGGTGCTACCCCTTAACGATGTACAGACTGAACCAGTCCACCCTATATCAAGGTTACCTATATATGGAGATGGAGGGCCCGTGATCAAGCGAGTATCACTCCATTCAACACAAATTTGAAACACACAAACCAAGACGTTGCTCTGATCTCCTCCCGAGCACATTCTTGACAGAAGCCATCATGATGTACAGACTGAACCAGCCCACCCACACAGTGCAGCACACAAGTATCAGTCCTGTGCACAAACCTGAGCTGCAGAGTGCATGATAAATTAATGATGGGGTCCAAAATCAAGTGAGCACCACTCCATTCCGCACACCTTGAAAGATCTGAACCAAGACATTTCTGTGCTCGCCTCCCCAGCACATTCTCGACGGAGGCCATCATGATGTGGTAGGTGTTGCCCCATCCAGATGTACAGACTGAACCAGTTCACACCCTACGTCAAGGTTACCTATACCTGGAGATGAAGGGCCTACAATCACTCAGTTCAACATAAATTTCGAGCGCATGAACCAAGGTGCCGCTATGTTTGCCTCCCCAGCACATTCTCAATGGAAATCATCACGATGTGGTAGGTGTTGCCCCATAATGATGAACAAACTGAACCAGTCCACACCTCACACTGAGCATCACTCCTGTGCACAAACTTGGAGATGTAGAGTGCATGATAAATTAATGATGGGCTCCAAAATCAAGTGAGCACCACTCCACTGCACACACATTGAAAGACACAAACCAAGACGCTGCTGTGATCTCCTCTGTCCATCACACATTCTCAACTGGAGCCATCATGAGGTTGTACACTTTGCCATATAATGATCTAAAGACTAAACCGCACATTTAAAGAGATGAGCCAGGACACTTCTGGGATCTCCTCCCCAGCACATTCCCAACTAGAGCCATCATGGTGTACAGACTCAGCCAGTCCAAACAGTGCAGCGAGTGTCACTCCAGAGCACACATCTGGAAATGTGAGCAGCTTGATCAAGTAATCATGGGGGGCCCTCAATCAAGTGAATCACCACTCCATTCCACATACATTTAAAGACACAAACCCAAACACTTTTTCAATCGCCTCCCCAGCACATTTTCAATGGAGGCTATCAAGTTGTGGTAGGTACTGGCCCATAATGATGTACAGACTGAACCAGTCCAACTGCAGCACACAAGTATCACTCCTGTGCACAAACCTGGAGATGTGAGGAGCTTGATCAAGTCATCACGGTGGGAGCACCACTCCATTCCACACACAAACCAAGACACTTCTTTGATCTCCTCGCCAGTACATTTTCAACAGGACCATCATGATGTACAGACTGAGCTAGTCCACACAAGGCAGCAAGTGTCACTCCAGAGCACATATTTGGAGATGTGAGGAGCCTGATCAAGTCATCACGGGGCCACCACTCCATTCCACACATATGTAATGAGATGAACCAGGACACTTCTGGGATCTCCTCCCCAGCACATTCTCAATGGAAGCTATCAAGTTGTGGTAGATGCTGCCCCATAACAATGTACAGACTGAACCAGTCCACCTTATATCAAGGTTACCTATACCTGGAGATGGAGGCCCCGTGATCAAGCGAGTATCACTCCACTCAACACAAATTTGAAACACATGAACCAAGGTGCCGCTATGTTTGCCTCCCCAGCACATTCTCAATGGAAGTCATCACGATGTGGTAGGTGTTGCCCCATAATGATGTACAGACTGAACCAGTCCACACCTCGCAGTGAGCATCACTCCTGTGCACAAACCTGGAGATGTAGAGTGCTTGATAAATTAATGATGGGGTCCAAGATCAAGTGAGCACCGCACCACTGCACACACATTGAAAGACACAAACCAAGACGCTGCTGTGATCTCGTCCGTCCATCGCACATTCTCAACTGGAGCCATCATGAGGTTGTACGCTTTGCCATCTACTGATCTAAAGACTGAACCCACACATTTAAAGACTGGCTCCTCACAATGTAGAGACTGAACCAGTGTCACTCCAGAGCACACATTTGGAGATGTGAGGAGCCTGATCAAGTCATCACGGGGCCACCACTCCATTCCACACATATGTAATGAGATGAACCAGGACACTTCTGGGATCTCCTCCCCAGCACATTCTCAATGGAAGCTATCAAGTTGTGGTAGGTGTTGCCCCATAATGATGTAGAGACTGAACCAGTCCACACCTCGCAGTGAGCATCACTCCTGTGCACAAACCTGGAGATGTAGAGTGCATGATAAATTAATGACGGGGTCCAAGATCAAGTGAGCACTGCACCACTGCACACACATTGAAAGACACAAACCAAGACGCTGCTGTGATCTCCTCCGTCCATCGCACATTCTGAACTGGAGCCATCATGATGTTGTACGCTTTGCCATATAATGTTCTAAAGACTAAACCGCACATTTAAAGAGATGAGCCAGGACACTTCTGGGATCTCCTCCCCAGCACATTCTCAACTAGAGCCATCATGGTGTACAGACTCAGCCAGTCCACACAGCGCAGTGAGTGTCACTCCAGAGCACACATCTGGAGATGTGAGGAACTTGATCAAGTCATCAGGGGGCCACCACTCCATTCCACACACATGTAATGAGATGAACCAGGACACTTGTGATGACACCCCCCAAATCCCCACCATTCTCAACAGAGACCACTCATGATGTTGCATGTACTCTATTGCCCCATAATGATGTACAGACAGGACCAGTCCCCACAGTGCCAGGGGGGTGTGTTACTCCTGTGCACACACCTGGAGATGTGGGAAGCATGACAAATGAATGACTTGGGGGGCTTTTTGTCAGGATCAAGTGAGCGGCGCTCCATCACACACACACACATTGAAAGACATGAACCAAACCGCTGCTCTGATCGCCACCCCAGCACATCCTCCTCCGGGGGCTCAAAGAAGCCGAGACGTTGCAGTGAACACAAGCCCGGCCGTGCATACTCCAGGAGCCGAGCCGTAAAGCCGCTGGAGCGGTGGCACTGCAGTGCCCACACACCTGGGACCGCTCGATGCGGTGAGCTCTGCCCCAGTGCCTACCGCTAATGTTGGCGCTGCGCTGCGGTGGATGCCGCACTCGTTTCGCACATCAGGCGAGTTTGTTGCACCTCCAACTTGCTTTCTCCGTCCCCAGCTGACAAGCCCTTCTCTCTCTCTCCTCGGCACAGGTGAAGGCGGCAGTGGTGGCGGCGGCGTGACATGCACCCGGGTGACAGAGCCAGGAGGGTGGGTGGGGGAGTGGGACAGTGAAGGAGAGCGCGCGCACACAAACGCACGCACACGCACACTCTCTCTCTCACACACACACACACACACACACTTGCGTGTAGAGAGTCTTACCTCCAGACTTGCCCCATCTGCAGGATGTGAATGACTGACTGCCAAATCCACACCGACAGTCGACAGCACCTATCCCCACCAGCACGGCGGCCAGCTACTCCCATGGCAGCAGGGGCTCTCCGACTAAGCCCCTCCACGGCCCCAAGTCCACCCCCGGTGTAGTCCTGCACGAACCACCTGAAGCTCAGGATCTGCACCAGCACCGAGGGTACGAGCACGAAGAACAGGGTCAGTCCGAACCACAGGTAGTCCCGCTTGGTGTAGTAGTCCACGGCCAGCCACAAGTCGGTGCCCACGTCCCAGAAGAAGACCAGAAGCGCCAGGACGATCCACAGGCAATCGAGCCAGAGGCGCTCCTCCTGCGGTAGCGACCGCCGGGCTTCTCGCCCCTTCGCCGTCCCCAGGAGAGAGCGGAGGCAAGCGCTCCGGCAGCCCCAGTAGCATGACGACGTGTTGCAGCAGTGGCAGATGTGGATGGAGCTGCTCTCCCCCGGCTCCCCTTCTCCGTTCCCCACCGTCTCGTCCAGGTTGTGCAGCTGGGCGAAACCGGTAACGACCCCCACACCATCAGATTTCGCTGCCATCTTGCTCTCTGCGGCCCCCCCTCCGCCTTCCGGGGTGAGACGCGTCACTTCCGGGATACCTGGCTGCCGACGACCACCCGGCCAATATGGCTGCCATCTAGGGGATGGGGAGTCCGGGCCACTACCGGCGGGGGCGGGCAGAGCGGGAGACGGGCCGAAACGGTGCCGCTTGTCATCGGCGGCCAACTCCTGGAAGCAGAAAGTCAACAGATTGACGCTGAGCTCCTCTGTGTTGCCCCTTTGGAATCAACGATAAAAGTCAACAGAATGAAGAGCTGACGCCCAGCCGGTGCTGCAGACACCGGCTCTGATCACGCCATTGCCCGGGCAGAGCCAACCAGCGCCAATGGCAGCCACACAAGGCACGCCGCTGCCACCGTGCCAAAAAAAAAAAAAACCCGTTACCCGCTTCTGTGCATCACTTCCTGTCTGCGCGCTGTGGTACCCTGAACATGGCTGACATCTAGCGGCTACTCGAGGTACTGGCGCGCAGCTGCGCGGGTAAGCCGAACCACATCGCGCCGTTCATTCATGGATTGTAAAAGGGAAGTTGAGGGTCTCCGGAGACCGGAGTTTCTTGGGTTGGCATCAGGCACAAGGGAGATCAGGCATCGGCATGAACGTAGACACTCTGGGGCAGACACGCAAGTCTGTGAAGTCGATTTTAGCGCAATAGTTAGACAGTCAGATATGTCTGTCACTGCACAACTTTTTACTTTTAACATTCCTTTACTAAACAAAACAACAACGGCAGTTACACATCAAATCAAAAAAACAACAAAACCGAAGATCATCACAAAAAACATCAACCAAAAACAAAAACTGCCATCAGTCAGAAAGCAAACCCCCATCACCAGTCCATAATTAATTCCCTATCATCTACCGTGCACAATATTTCTTCAGCACCCCATATGCTTTTAATAGTGTTAATGTCATCGGTCAGCTCATAATAAGCACATTCTGCTTTTAATCTGCTTTTAACCAAAACTTCAAACATCACTAAACATCTGTAGGCAATGCATTTTTATCTAAATTTCTTCTAGTTCTTAGAATAGCGAATTTGACTTACCCTAGCGAAAAGTTGGCAATTAAACACTTATTCTTCATTATTTGAGAAAATGACACTCCCAGAACAAATATATTCTCAGAAAAACCCAGATCAACCTTAAAAAATGAAGAAACTCAAATAGAGGTATTAATCTATACTGTAGCAGCATGCGAAAATAAAAAGAAAAAAGTTTCCTTTAGACAGATTTGAACGTTACTTTTAGATAGATAGATAGATAGATAGATAGATAGATAGATAGATAGATAGATAGATAGATAGATAGATAGATAGATGTGAAAGGCACTATATAACAGAAATTTAAATATAAAAGGCACTACATGATAGATAGATAGATAGATAGATAGATAGATAGATAGATAGATAGATAGATAGATAGACTTGAAAGGCACTATATAAAAGATTGAGGGATAGATATGAAAAGCACTTTATAACAGACAGGTAGATTTGAAAGGCACTATATAATATAGATAGATATCAAAGGCACTAGATAGATAGATAGATAGATGTGAAAGGCACTATATAACAGAAATTTAAATATAAAAGGCACTACATGATAGATAGATAGATAGATAGATAGATAGATAGATAGATAGATAGATAGATAGATAGATAGATAGATAGACTTGAAAGGCACTATATAAAAGATTGAGGGATAGATATGAAAAGCACTTTATAACAGACAGGTAGATTTGAAAGGCACTATATAACAGACAGGTAGATTTGAAAGGCACTATATAACAGATATATAGATTTGAAAGGCACTATATAATATAGATAGATATCAAAGGCACTAGATAGATAGATAGATAGATAGATAGATAGATAGATAGATAGATAGATAGATAGATAGATAGATAGATAGATAGACTTGAAAGGCACTATATAAAAGATCGATAGATCAATATGAACATCACTTTATAACAGAACAACACTATACAACAGATAGACAGTGTGGTCTTTCAGGGTGTTGTCTCAGAACCTCAAGCCACAAACACAACTACACAGTGATATTTCCAGATTCAAAATGAACTTATTTTATTTAACAACAGTACCTCCTTATAGGTTTCTTCCCAATCCACAATCTCAATTCCAATGACAGTTCACTTCTTTTTCTTCCTCATCTGCTCCTCCCCAGGGTGTCCATTGTCCTTTTCCTCTCCCACCTCCAACTCACCCTGGTGAGGCAGAGCGGCTCCGTTTATGTTAGACTCAGGAGTACTTTCAGTCCCACAGCATTATACACAAGAAGTATTTCCAAGTTTGGCTGAACCTTCTTAAACTGGAGCAGTCCACTCCCAGCATCTTGCCCTGGCAGCACCCAAAGTATCCCAACAGGACTGCCCATCAGAACTACAGCTCCCATATTGCTCTGTGGATGTACAAATTTTAGCTTCACCATAGGGATGTTGCCATCCAGCATACTGGACATGGCTCTGGGAGGCAATCTTCCTTTGTCGTTCTGTTATTATGAGAAAAGTACCAGCTACTAACCCATCCAGGATGCTTGTCCATCCATTACAGAGGCTATCCCAGCCAGATAAGGAACCATCCATCCAGGCCAGAACACCAGCCAACTTGTGTTGTCTGTGACAAAGGATAAGGAATGTCACTGTATAATCATGCTGGTGGCACAATGGTAGTGCTGCTGCCTTGCAGTAAGAAGATCGTGGGTTTGTGTCCTGTGTCCTCCCTGCATGGAGCACAAAGCACTTTGAGTAGAGAGAAAAACACTATATAAATGTAAAGTTTTATTATTATTATTATTATTATTAACAGATATATATAGTGCCCTCCGTAATGTTTGGGACAAAGATGCATTTTCTCTTTGATTTCCCCCTCTCCTCTTTCTCTAAATTGGGTGACTGGTTTGGCCGTTCAAGAATTTTCCATTTGTTAGCTTTGACAAACTCCTGTGTGGCCTCAGCAGTCTGTTTGGCTCTTTATCTTGTTGAAGGAAGAAACGCCGTCCAGTGAGGTTGGAGGCCTTTACAGGAACTTGAGCACATCAGATGTTTCTGCACACCTCAGAATTTATTGTGCCATCAGCAGTTCCATCATCAATGAAAAGAAGTGTGCCAGGACCTGCGGCAGCCATACATACCCAAGCCATAACACCCCCAGTGTCACCATGTTTAACAGATGAGGTGGTCTGCTCTGGCTCTTGGGCCGTTCTTTTTACTCTCCACACTTTGCTCTTCTTTCCTTTGCTGTTAGCTGGCTTTTTTTTTTTTTTTTTGATAGTTTCTCCCCCTCTAGTGGGCATTTTTGGAACTGCTCAGGACTTACATACTCGAGGATTCTTAAGAGCATCCACCTTAATAAAAAGACATTGTCTGTGTGTCTACCCAATCTGTCATTCCAACAAAATGGTGCATCACAAACATTTGCATTAATAAAATGCATTACATTTGTCAATCCAACTGATGCTGCATCACAAACATTAATACTGCTTTTACAAATCACATACCAAATTCTATATAATAGAGATATTTGAATTGCATTCCAACAGATGGTGCACCATAAACATCAACACTGCTTTTATAAATCCTATACCAAATGACATATAATAAACATATGCATTGCATTTGTAATTCCAACAGATGACACATAACCACAAATATTTGTAATAATAAAATACGTTGTATGTGTCATTCCAGCATATGGCACATCACAGAAATTTGTAATAATAAAAACATTGCATTTGTTTTTCCAACAGATGGCACATCATAAACATTAACCCTACATTTTAAAATTAATATAACTAAATGGCATCTAACAGACATATGCATTGCATTTGTCATTCCAACAGATGGCACATCACCACAGATATTTGTAGTAATAAAATACATTGCATTTGTCATTCCAACAGATGGCATATCACCACAAATATTTGTAGTAATAAAATACATTTCATTTGTCATTCCAACAGATGATGTATAATCAACATAACTTCTGCTTTTTAGAGTTCCATGCCAAATGGCATATAGCAGAGACATGCGCATTGCATTTGTCATTCCAACAGATGACACATAACCGCACATATTTGTAAGAATTAAATACATTGCATGTGTCATTCCAGCACATGGCACATCACAAACATTTGTAATAATAAAAACATTGCATTTGTTTTTCCAACAGATGTCACATCATAAACATTAACCCTACATTTTAAAAATAATATAACTAGATGGCATCTAACAGACACATGCATTGCATTTGTCATTTCAACAGATGGCACATCACCACAGATATTTGTAGTAATAAAATACATTGCATTTGTCATTCCAACAGATGGCACATCACCACAAATATTTGTAGTAATAAAATACATTTCATTTGTCATTCCAACAGATGATGTATAATCAACATAAATTCTGCTTTTTAGAGTTCCATGCCAAAAGGCATATAACAGAGACATATGCATTGCATTTGTCATTCCAACAGATGGCACATCACCACAAATATTTGTAGTAATGAAATACATTGCATTTGTCATTCCAACAGATGGTGTATAATTAACATTAGCTCTGCTTTTTAGAGTTCCATGCCAAATGGCATATAGCAGAGACATGCGCATTGCATTTGTCATTCCAACAGATGACACATAACCGCACATATTTGTAAGAATTAAATACATTGCATGTGTCATTCCAGCACATGGCACATCACAAACATTTGTAATAATAAAAACATTGCATTTGTTTTTCCAACAGATGTCACATCATAAACATTAACCCTACATTTTAAAAATAATATAACTAGATGGCATCTAACAGACACATGCATTGCATTTGTCATTTCAACAGATGGCACATCACCACAGATATTTGTAGTAATAAAATACATTGCATTTGTCATTCCAACAGATGGCACATCACCACAAATATTTGTAGTAATAAAATACATTTCATTTGTCATTCCAACAGATGATGTATAATCAACATAACTTCTGCTTTTTAGAGTTCCATGCCAAAAGGCATATAACAGAGACATATGCATTGCATTTGTCATTCCAACAGATGGCACATCACCACAAATATTTGTAGTAATGAAATACATTGCATGAGTCAATCCAAGAGATGGTACAACACATCATAAACATTAACACTACTTTTACATATGATATGCATAAATGGCATATATAAAAGACATTTGCCTTGCATTTGTCATTCTAATTGATAGCACATCACCACAAATATTTGTAGTAATAAGATACATTGCATTTGTCTTTCCAACTGATGGCGCATAATAAATGTTAATGCTGCTTTTTAGAGATCCATACCAAATGGCATATAACAGAGACATATGCAATGCATTTGTCTTTCCAACACATGGCTCATTGTTACAAATGTTTGTAGTAATGCATTTTCTAACTGTTATATTTCAGCCAGATTTCCTTCTCTGGTTGGAGTTCAAATCCTTGTAACAAAGTGAACCACCATTACAAAAAAAAAAAAACCTGCTTGTAAAAGAAGGGGCCACATAGGATCTTTATAAATAAAAAAGTTTATTTCTCACAAAAATGCTTTGATTCAAAACAAGCTCCATGGAGCTCAAAAAGACCAAAGGAAGTTCTCTGAAACACAAAGCAAGCAAAACAAACAAAGCCCCGATGCAAAATCCAGAAACAAAGTCAAAAACAAAGTATGAAGTCAAAAATCCACAAAGCACAAGAATAACAACAAGAGAACTCACCACAACACGGGCGCATTCAGGGACTGTGGGTTGCCCCTGCATTTATAGGGAGCAGGCAGTCCTTTGTGGTGGTGGGCATGTGGTTCCACTAGAACAGGACAGAACAGACACGGATATAAAGAAATTAAAAAATCGATTCTGTTAACATGAACAATAAACACAATAGACATAAAAATGACATTTGAACTCCAGCCAGAGCAGGAACCCTGACTGACAGACACCAGCATGATGTCATAAAGTGCCCCTGACAATCAACAGCGTCTGGGTGAGAGATGCCCCCAAATAGTGCCATATATACCAAAGCAAAATTGACACCAATGTGTTGTGAAACGTAGCCCGGACACAGACAGACGGACACCATGTTTAAGTCCACCACACGTTTATTGTGCATAAACACAGTCCAAT
Organism: Erpetoichthys calabaricus; assembly: GCF_900747795.2. Taxonomy (NCBI): domain Eukaryota; kingdom Metazoa; phylum Chordata; class Cladistia; order Polypteriformes; family Polypteridae; genus Erpetoichthys; species Erpetoichthys calabaricus. The sequence goes on along the minus strand of NC_041396.2, from coordinate 14,227,375 downwards.
AAAGTGCACAACCCAGTGCCTCAAGCACCAAACTCCCCCAAAGTCCAGGCCTCTCTCAGTCTCTCTGCCTGCTCATCAGGCCGCCTCCACTCTCCTGCACACAAACCTTGTCCACTCCTCACCCGACTCCAGTCCTTCTCTGCAGGGAGGCGGCCCCTTTTATAATTACCCGGATGGGCTCCAGGTGATTCCCGACACTCCTAAGACACTCCCCTGTGTGGCGGAAATGCCGGCTATACTCCCGAAAGCCCTCTGGGTGTTCCCTGTCTTCTTTCCCCCCAGCACTTCCTGGTGTGGCGGAAGTGTTGGGGTTCCGGGTCCTTCAGGCATGGGGGCGCCCCCTGGCGGAGACCACGGGCCCCTACAGGGTTGGGCTTCCAAGCCCTGCACCCGTGGTCCTCAAAGGAACCAGGGCGGCCGCCCCCTCGTGGTCTGGAGAAGGCATGAGCCCTCCTCCTGCTCTCCTGGGCGTCCCGGCTGGGCACCACCCCCAGCTGCGTGCCACAGTGTTTATTTAAAGAAAACATTAAACAAAGCAAACATCCTCAGAATAAACTTTATAGTAATGACAACCATCCCAAGATGTTCCTTTTGAAGTAAAAAAAAAAAAAACTAATGACAAGTCAGGAATCAGAGCCAGAAAAACGTAGTGAGGCAGAAAAAAAGAATTCAAAGAACGCCAGTCACAGCAGACGCACTCGGACACAGACACACTGGCACACTCGATGGCCTGTCATGTACTTGAATCCTGTGTTAATGGCTCACACTCTGACACTCTGTCACAGGCAGAGAAGTGGCCTGGTACTGGAGGGCTTTGATTCTTGACACACAGAGAAGCCCTTTTAATCTTATAAAACCCTTATGGAGTGCTGGCCAAGCCTCTCTGTGATGAATGAATGGATTCGAGATTATTTGCCAGTCCACCTAGCTTGGTATCATCTAAAAACTTTACCAGTTTGTTCTTTATATTCCTATCCAAATCCATCCATCCATCCATTTTCCAACCCGCTGAATCCGAACACAGGGTCACGGGGGTCTGCTGGAGCCAATCCCAGCCAACACAGGGCACAAGGCAGGGAACCAATCCCGGGCACGGTGCCAACCCACCGCAGGACACCCTATCCAAATCATTTCTATTTATTAAAAATAGCAGCGGCCCCAGCATTGCCCCCTGCTGGTCACCACTCTCAGCATCGCCCAATTCTGATGAGGTTCTTCACACCCTCATCACCGTCTGCTTCCTGTGTCTGAGCCAATTCTGCACCCACCACACCACACGCCACTTTTTTTAGTTTGATGCCCAACCTCTCATGTGGCACCTTATCAAATGCTTTCTGAAAGTCCAGATAAATAATCTCATCAGCTCCACTTTGGTCGTATCCTTTTGTTGCCTCCACATAGAATTCCTGTATGTTACTAAAACTCGACCTCCCTCTTAATGCTGACTGTTCCATAAAACTCCTGTCCTTGCCATGTGCTGCTCAATCTCTTCCTTAATAATTCCTTCCATTCATTTTTCTGTGTTGCATATTAAGCTTATTGGCTCAGGATTGGGTCACTGCTTTTTGCAGATGATGTTGCCCTGTTTGCTTCATCAGGCCATGATCTTCAGCTCTCTCTGGATCGGTTCGCAGCTGAGTGTGAAGCAGCTGGGATGAGAATCAGCACCTCCAAATCCGAGACCATGGTCCTCAGCCGGAAAAGGGTGGAGTGCCCTCTCAGGGTTGGTAGCGAGATCCTGCCCCAAGTGGAGGAGTTCAAGTATCTCGGAGTCTTGTTCACGAGTGAGGGAAGAATGGAGCGTGAGATCGACAGGCGGATCGGTGCGGCATCCGCAGTAATGCGGGCTCTGCATCGGTCTGTCGTGGTGAAAAAGGAGCTGAGCCACAAGGCGAAGCTCTCAATTTACCAGTCGATCTATGTTCCTACCCTCACCTATGGTCATGAGCTATGGGTAGTGACCGAAAGAACGAGATCGCGAATACAAGCGGCTGAAATGAGTTTCCTCCGCAGGGTGTCTGGGCTCTCCCTTAAAGATAGGGTGAGAAGCTCAGTCATCTAAGAGGAGCTCAGAGTAGAGCCGCTGCTCCTCCGCATCGAGAGGAGTCAGATGAGGTGGCTCGGGCATCTGATCAGGATGCCTCCTGGACGCCTCCCTGGTGAGGTGTTCCGGGCACGTCTAACTGGGAGGAGGCCCCGGGGAAGACCCAGGACACGCTGGAGGGACTATGTCTCTCGACTGGCCTGGGAACGCCTTGGGATTCTCCCGGAAGAGCTAGAAGAAGTGGCCGGGGAGAGGGAAGTCTGGGCATCTCTGCTCAAGCTGCTGCCCCCGCGACCCGACCTCGGATAAGCGGGAGACAATGGATGAATGGATGGATGGATGGCCTGTAGTTGGTAGAATACGCCCGGTCGCCCTTTTTATATAACACGATAATATTTACTATTTTCTAGTCCTTTGGAATTTCCTCAGTGCACGGTGACTTCCTAAAAATATTCATCAAGGGTTTCAATTTGTACTTGCCAACCTCCTTAAGAACTCTCTGATAAATACGACCTGGTCCTGGTGATTTGTTTTTTAATCGGAGCAGCTCTTCTCTCTCTACATTTTCATCTTATCTGCTCTATTTCTCTCCAACTGCATTTTAACTTCCCTAATATCCTTTTTAACGGTTGCCCTCAAGCTCTCATATTCTCTACGATTCACATTGGAGTTATTAGTCTTATACAGTGAGGAACATAAGTATTTGAACACCCTGCGATTTTGAAAGTTCTCCCACTTAGAAATCATGGAGGGGTCTGAACTTCACATTGTAGGTGTGATTCCCACTGTGAGAGACAGAATGTAAAAAACAAATTCAGGAAATCCCATTGTATGATTTGTACAGAATTTATTTGTATTGCACTGCTGCACATAAGTATTTGAACACCTGAGAAAATCAGTGTTAATATTTGGTACAGAAGCCTTTGTTTGCAATTACAGAGGTCAAACGTTTCCCGTAGTTCTTGACCAGGTTTGCACACACTGCAACAGGGATTTTGGCCCACTCCTCCACACACAGATCTCCTCTAGATCTGTCAGGTTCCAGGGCTGGCGCTGAGCAACACAGAGTTTCAGCTCCCTCCAAAGATTTTCGATTGGATTTAGGTCTGGAGACTGGCTAGGCCACTCCAGAACCTTGATATGCTTCTTACGGAGCCACTCCTTGGTTATCCTGGCTGTGTGCTTCGGGTCATTGTCATGTTGGAAGACCCAGCCACGACCCATCTTCAGTGCTCTGACTGAGGGAAGGAGGTTGTTGCTCAAAATCTCACAATACATGGCCCCATTCATCCTCTCCTTAATACAGTGCAGTCGTCCTGTCCCCTTCGCAGAAAAGCACCCCCAAAGCATGATCTTTCCACCCCCATGCTTCACAGTAGGGATGGTGTTCTTGGGATGCAACTCCTCCTTCTTTTTCCTCCAAACACGGCGAGTGAAGTTTAGACCAAAAAGTTCTATTTTGGTCTCATCTGACCACATGCCTTTCTCCCATGCCTCCTCTGGATCATCCAGATGGTCATTGGAAAACTTCAGACGGGCCTGGACATGTGATGACTTGAGCAGGGAACCTTCCGTGCAATGCGTGATTTGAAACCATGATGGAATAGTGTTCTACCGACAGTGACCTTTGAAACTGGGGTCCCAGCTCTCTTCATGTCATTGACCAGCTCCTCCTGTGTAGTTCTGGGCTGATTCCTCACCTTTCTTATCATCTGTGATACCCCACGAGGTGAGATCTTGCATGAAGCCCCAGTCCGAGGGAGACTGACAGTCATCTTTAGCCTCTTCCATTTTCTGACAATTGCTCCAACAGTTGATCTATTTTCACCAAGCTGCTTGGCAATTGCCCCGTAGCCCTTTTTTAGCCTTGTGGAGGTCCACAATTTTGTCTCTGGTGTCTTTTGACAGCTCTGTGGTCTTGCCCATGGTAGTAGTTGGACTCTGACTGACTGTGGGGTGGACAGGTGTCTTTAAAGAGCTCAGACAGGTGCTACTAATTAAGATTACTAAGTGGAGTAGAGGTGGACTTCTTAAAGGCAGAGTAACAGGTCTTTGAGAGCCAGAATTCTTGCTGATTGCCAGGTATTTAAATACTTGTGTGCAGCAGTGCAATACAAATAAATTCTGTACAAATCATACAATGGGATTTCCTGAGTTTTTTTTTACATTCTGTCTCTCACAGTGGGAATGCACCTACAATGTGAATTTCAGACCCCTCCATGATTTCTAAGTTGGAGAACTTGCAAAATCGCAGGGTGTTCAAATACTTATGTTCCTCACTGTACATTGTGACCTCCAGTGGGTGCACCACTGACCCCTCAAGCCCTAGACACAACCATAACGCCAAGACAGTCCCTTGTGCCACACCACACTCTTCCATTCACAATGGCTCATTCTACTCCTCCAGGTGAGCTTCGCCTTCTGCCTCCCGAGTCTGACTCAACTGGACGAGGCTGGAATGTTTCTTTTTATGTTGGACCTGGGAGAACTTCCGGTGCCAGGGCATAACCTGATGAAAGCACTTCCAGGTCAGGTGGAATCCTTCCCACAAAACAGGGAGTCCTTCTTACCCTGCAGTGCCCTCTGGTGGCACCACGGGACCACGAAAGGGTTGTCCCTCAAGACTGAGAATCCCGTGGATTCCTGCAGGTATCCATACAGGGTCCATACCAGGGTAACTCTGCCATCTATTGTCCCGGGGGAGGAACTTCTCTTGACAATCAGCCTATCCTAGTCCACCCATTTATCTTTTCCTCAACTGGGATAATAATCTATCTCCATCCCGGACGAGTAATTCCTCCTCTCATGTTGTCTCATGTTGTCATGTTAACCTCCGTTAACTGTATATGCACAAGTACGCCTCTGGGGTTCTCCTTTTGCAAAACCCTTCAATGTCACTAAACTGTGCCAAATACAGTCAAACGTCATCATCGGCTGCCATGACTCCAAAGAGACTTTGATCATTTTCTTGTGTTCTATAAAAAGGTTTAGCCCTTTATGGGCTGTGAAGTAAACATTCATCTCCTTTTGACCTCCTTGACCTGAACCACCGATTTTTCGTGTTATGAACACAGGCTGCTGTATCACCCAAGGGCCTCATGTACAACGGTGTATGTAGAATTCACACTTAAACATGGCGTACAGACAAAACCGAAAATGGGCGTACGTGCAAAAAAATTCAGATGCATAAAACTGTGCGTAAGCAAAGCTTCACATGTTTCTCCTTTATAGATAGATAGATAGATAGATAGATAGATAGATAGATAGATAGATAGATAGATAGATAGATAGATAGATAGATAGATAGATAGATAGATAGATAGATAGATAGATAGATAGATAGATAGATAGATAGATAGATAGATACTTTATTAATCCCAAGGGGAAATTCCCATACTCCAGCAGCAGCATACTGATACAAAAAACAATATTAAAATAAAGAGTGATAACAATGCAGGTATAACAGACAATAACTTTATATAATGTTAACGTTTACCCCCCCGGATGGAATTGAAGAGTCGCATAGTGTGGGGGGAGGAACGATCTCCTCAGTCTGTCAGTGGAGCAGGACGGTGACAGCAGTCTGTCGCTGAAGCTGCTCCTCTGTCTGGAGATGATACTGTTTAGTGGATGCAGTGGATTCTCCATGATTGATAGGAGTCTGCTCAGCGCTCGTCGCTCTGCCACAGATGTTAAACTGTCCAGCTCCATGTAGAGCCTGCCTTCCTCACCAGGTTGTCCAGGCGTGAGGCGTCCCTCTTCTTTAGATAGATAGATAGATAGATATGCTGCCTCCCCAGCACACCACCGCGTAGAAGAGGGCGCTCGCCACAACCGTCTGATAGAACATCTGCAGCATCTTATTGCAGATGTTGAAGGACGCCAGCCTTCTAAGGAAGTATAGTCGGCTCTGTCCTCTCTTGCACAGAGCATCAGTATTCGCAGTCCAGTCCAGTTTATCATCCAGCTGCACTCCCAGGTATTTATAGGTCTGCACCCTCTGCACACAGTCACCTCTGATGATCACGGGGTCCATGAGGGACCTGGTCCTCCTAAAATCCACCACCAGCTCCTTGGTTTTGCTGGTGTTCAGGTGTAGGTGGTCTGAGTCGCACCATTTAACAAAGTCCTTGATTAGGTTCCTATACTCCTCCTTCTGCCCACTCCTGATGCAGCCCACGATAGCAGTGTCGTCAGCGAACTTTTGCATGTGGCAGGACTCCGAGTTGTATTGGAAGTCCGATGTATTTAGGCTGAACAGGACCGGAGAAAGTACAGTCCCCTGCGATGCTCCTGTGCTGCTGACCACAATGTCAGACCTGCAGTTCCCGAGACGCACATACTGAGGTCTGTCTTTAAGATAGTCCATGATCCATGCCACTAGGTATGAATCTGCTCCCATCTCTGTCAGCTTGTCCCTAAGGAGCAGAGGTTGGATTGTGTTGAAGGCGCTAGAGAAGTCTAGAAACATAATTCTTACAGCACCACTGCCTCTGTCCAAGTGAGAGAGGGATCAGTGTAGCATATAGATGATGGCATCCTCCACTCCAACCTTCTCCTGATATGCAAACTGCAGAGGGTCAAGGGCGTGTTGAACCTGTGGCCTCAGGTGGTGAAGCAGCAGCCTCTCCATGGTCTTCATCACATGTGACGTCAGAGCAACAGGCCGGAAGTCATTCAGCTCACTAGGACGTGATACCTTTGGGACTGGGGTGATGCAAGATGTTTTCCAAAGCCTCGGAACTCTCCCCTGTTCCAGGCTCAGGTTGAAGATGCGCTGTAGAGAACCCCCCTGCTCTGATGCACAGACCTTCAGCAGTCGTGGCGATACTCCATCTGGACCCACTGCTTTGCTGGTATGAAGTCTCCTCAGCTCTCTGCTCACCTGCGCTGCTGTAATTGTGGGTGGGGATGTCTCTCCTATGCTGGTATCAGCAGAAGGATGGGTGGAGGGTGCAGTACTCCGAGTTGAGAGTGAGAGTGGGTTAGGGTGGTCAAACCTGTTAAAGAAGTAGTTCATCTGGATTGCTCTCTCCACGTCTCTCTCGATGGTGGCACCCCGCTTTGAGCTGCAGCCAGTGATGATGTTCATCCCATCCCACACTTCCTTCATGCTGTTATTCTGCAACTTCTGCTCCAGCTTTCTCCTGTACTGCTACTTCGCCTCCCTGAGCTGGACTCGGAGTTCCTTCTGCACGCACTTGAGCTCATGCTGATCACCGCCTTTAAAAGCCCTTTTCTTCTGGTTCAAAAGGCCCTTGATGTCACTTGTAATCCATGGCTTGTTGTTAGCATAGCAGCATACAGTTCTTACTGGAACTACAATGTCCATACAGAAGTTGATGTAGTCAGTAGTGCAGTTAACAGCCTCCTCAATGTTCTCACTATGAGATCCCTTATTGCAGATGTTGAAGGACGCCAGCCTTCTAAGGAAGTATCACAATCACAATCAACGTGAATTTTAAAGCACATGCATGCGTCTACAGTCCCCATCTATCTCCTCCCAAAAGTCTGCATATCTGAATATGCAAGTAAATATAAATAGCCCTTTCCATTCAGTGTTTTGTTAAAAGACAATGGCAAAAGTACGTGGAAAAAAGAAGAATTTTAGCGAATGCGACACGGAGGTCCTGCTCAGTGAAGTGTAGGCAAGGAAAAAACGTACAGTCTGGTGGCTTTAATCTCGAAATGTTGACTTTAATTTCGTAGTTTATTTTGTTATTAAAGTAGAATGTTGTAAACTTCATCCTAAAATCGATGTTTAATTCACTAGAGTTTCTCAAATCCCTTCGTAACTGAAGCAGCACGTTAAACGCTTCGTATTCTAAGTGTTCCCTTTCCCAGTCACTAACTAGATGTTGGCGACCCAGGAGCGTCAGCAGGTGTTTGGGACCAAAGCGACCTCGTTTAGAACCCCTTACCATTAGTTATAATAAGGGGGTGTCCTAACAGCGTTATAGCAAAGCAGTGCACTGGGCCCCCTACCTACACAACCACTCACAGGAATAAAAATGGAAATGTAATGTATTGGGCGCAGTGGGTAGCGCTGCTGCTGTCTCGCAGTAAGGAGACCTGAGGTTCGATTCCCGGGTCCTCCCTGAGTGGAGTTTGCATGTTCTCCCCGTGTCTGCGTGGGTTTCCTCCCACAGTCCAAAGACATGCAGGTTGGGTGTACTGGTGATTCTAAATTGTCCCTAGTGTGTGTGCTTGGTGTGTGTGTGTGTGTGTCCTGTGGTGGGCTGGTGCCCTGCCCGGGGTTTGTTTCCTGCTTTGCACCCTGTGTTGGCTGGGATTGTCTCCAGCAGACCCCCGTGACCCTGTAGTTAGGATATTGTGGGTTGGATAATGGATGGATGGATGGATGTAATGTATTGGTACTTCCAAAAAAATCAGTGCTTACACATTAAAAAACATGCTGTGTACCAAAGATTAATCAACACAAAGTATATATTGTGAGAATGGGTCCGAACACCGTCAGACAGACACCAGCACTTTATCAAAACGCACGTTTATTTTCCTATAAATAAAGTCCACACAACACACAGTGCTCCCAGCACCGCCTCTCTCCCAGTGTCCGTGGACCGCCTTTCATCTTCTTATGGGAGCTTCGTCCTGCTCCTGCTCCCGCTCCCGACTCTAGCTCTCTGATTGGAGTGAGGTGGCCCCTTTTATTTCCACTCGGATGTGCCCCAGGTGCCTGATGATGCTCTTCCGGCAGCACTTTCTGGTGTGGCGGAAGTGCTGCCCTTGCACCTGGAAGCACTCCGGGCATCCCTGGAAGGTCCTTCCTCCACCTTCCCAGGTGTGGCGGAAGTGCAGGTTTCCCGGGCTCCACGACGCTTGGGGCGCCGCCTGGCAGTGGCCACGGGCCCCAATAGGTTTGAGCCTCCTGGCTCGGTCCCCGTGGTCCCCTCCTTATCCAGGACGGTTGCCCCCTCGTAGCCCGGGGGATGTACATACTGCCTCCTGGTCCTTCCAGGCATCCTGGCTGTGTCTGGCCCCCAGCCTCCTGCGACAATATATACTATACTAGTCATTTAGCCCGTTACAATAATGGGCGCTAGAACAGTAGTGCATAAACATTAGTAGGAACAGTCTATATTAAATGGTAAGGGCCTTTGACCTCATTCTTTTTGTTGGTCGTATTTTTCTTTCTTTCAGCCTTTCTTTTGTTGATGTTTACTTGCTGAGCTGACCGTTCTTCGTGGGCTGCCGCCGTGTATTGTGTGTCTTTAATTTTCTGTGACAGTAATACTGTCTTGTACGTTCGTAATATACCTTTAATTTTCTCTGGTGGTAATACAGGCGTGCGCGTCGGTAATATACCTTTAATCTCCTCTGACAGTAATACTGGCTTGCATGTGGCTGTAATATGTGCCACTGTATTGTGTACTTTTAATTTCCTCTCGCAGTAATACTGGTTTGTATTTCCGTAAAACACCTCCAACTTTCTCTGACAGTAATATCGCGCATCGCACCGTGCCCCGCGCATGCGCACTTCACCAGAAGACACCCACACACACGGACACCTGGACGCACAAAGGGATTTTATTAAAGAGGATTGTCACACACATGTGCATAGGGAGCCACTTAAAGACCCAAGGAGCAGCATAATATATCGTGCCAGGGGACAAAGCTGGGGTACTAACCTCTCTTTCCTTATTTTCACAGAAAGACTGAAGCAACGCCGCCTTGAATTTACCCAGACTCCCTAACCACACGTTACCACTTCCACATTCCATTTCTGATGATGTCATGACTCCCATCTATCACCACGGTTCCTTCCCAGCATTCCACCTGCCTGTTTCTGTTCCCACCCCATAAAATGTCCCCGTACGCCATTTCATGTTGTCTGTTGTATCGTTTGGAAAGCCATAATTGACCTTTTTCTTTTTGAAACTTCACAGTATACGGGGCAGGAAAAAAACCCAAAACTTTATGATTGTTTTGTTGTTCTTTTACAATATATATACAGTATACAGTATATTGTGAATAAAGGCGCTATATAGCACCCGACCCGACACAGATTGACACGGAGGCACGTGTAAAATGAACCAAATACTTTTATTTTCTTCCCCTGTGGGTGCATGTCTTCCCGGTGACCCACAGGCAATACACAGTCCCAAAAACACAACAGTCACCAAGCACTTTCTCCTTTCGGCACCACCACTCCTCCCAGGCAACCTCGTCCTCCTCCACCCGACTCCGGCCGCTGTGTGGTGGTCGCTGGCTCCTTTTATAGTTCACCCGGTAGTGCTCCAGGTGTTTGATCACCGAGTTCCGTCTGCATTTCTGGGTGTGATGAATATGCTGCCCACATGGGCTCAGGAGTCCCAAACACAGCACACCCTGGCGGTGCCTGCGGGACCCAACAGGGCTGCACCCAACTCCAATTCTCAGGGAGGCCTGTGGGAAACCGAGGCACTGCTCCACCCCACGGGGGCGGCCATCTAGCATCCAGGGGGAGTTATTGCAGTGTCCAGGGCTGCTCCCCCTGAATATAGCGTGCAGGGGTGTCCCGGCTGGGCATGGACGCCAGCCACCTGCCATAATATATACTAGGGGGCTTCGTCCCCTGATCACTTCGCTCTCCAACCCCCCGGCCTGCTATATGCGCCAGCAACTTCATGTCTCTGCCGCTCGCATATGTGGATTTCACTTTCACCAAGCAACAAATCTTTTATTTCTCGCGGACAAGTAAGTACGTGATTCTCTAGAGAATCGTAAATCCAAGAATGGCAATCAGTTTCTGTTCCGTCTGATATTTGGATGGATGACATATCATGGAGGGCGGGTGCGTCTGGGGAAATGTCATTTAATTAAAAAAAGCATATCTGTACTAAAGCGGTTTCGTTTTGTGGAGACGTGATTCCGTTGCCTTTGCTGACACCGACTGCTGGCAGAGTGGAGCACAGCAAGTTTAGTGTACAGGTTGTGGTGTTCGTGTGCCAGCCACTGAGTCTGGGAAGCCGCTGGGTTTGAGTCTGTGACCGTTATGTGATCTATATTACTGGCACAGTGCATTAGAGCAAGTGCAGTGTACAGGTTGTGTTGTTTGGGCGCCACCTACTGCCTCTGGGAAGCCGCTGCGTTTGACTCTGGGGCGTGCGCCACGGCGCACTACGTATGCGCGTCGGTGGGAAGCCGCTGCGTGATGAAATATCATGGAGTGTGGGTGCGTCCTGGGACAGTTCATTTCAACGCGCTTCTGTTATTGTCCTTCTTCATGCAGTCTCGTTTTTGTTTTTTTATGGCTGTGTCGTCGTCTATGCGGTGGTGTGGGCGGTCGCGTCCGGGCGGCTGTACAACCTGGCGTGCACACTTTACCTCAGGTTTAGTTCACAGGTCGTAGGCATGGTAAAGTTTTCATTTAATTCAATAACCCTATTTGAACTAAAGCGGTTTCTTTGTGTGGGCACCTTCGTTCATTGTTTTTATTCATGTTGTTTGGGCGCCACCTACTGACTCTGGGAAGCCACTGCATTTGACTCTGTGGCACCGCGCCGCAGTGCGCTTGCGCCTCGGTGCGTCCGCCGTGCATAAATTAACTGTGGTTTAGTAATACAGATACACCTCTTCATTGGGAGGTAACACAACTTTTCCGTGATGGCAACACGAATTAGACGATCCACAAGTCTCTGACTTAAAGTTTAAAGCCGAACAATATCTACGTACTTCTGTCATATCACTGATGTCCATATATTCGATCTCTTTTCGCTTTTACCTTTTCGTCAATATGGCATTGAATTTTGATTCCGTGTTTGGAATTACATCGTGACAACGTAATGTATAACTGCCCGTGAGTGAATATCGTTTCTTTCTCTCTACAAGAAATGTGTCTGACAATAGCATTCACACAAATGAGAAATGATTGAACCGTGTGTGTGGTTATGTGGGCAGCACTTTTCCAAATCTCTTTGCATAAAGTCTTGTCTTGCGGGGTTTGAAATTTACTCTCACAGGATTTCACTTTCACTAAACAACGCCTCTTCATTGGGAAGAAACTCTACTTTTCCCTGATGGCAACACGAATTAGACGATGTACCAGTCTCCGACTTAAAGTTTAAATCCAAACAATATATTTGATCTCTTTCCGCTGTTCCGTTATTTCACCGAATAATAATTTCCGTTTGTTTGCGCTAATGCGATCTTTACTATCAGTTTTTTGAGACTTTCGATTTTTCATACTTCCATTATCTCTAACCTGCTCTGCATGTGAATCACAGCAACATTTCTGAATTCTTTACGACGTTCTACTTTGTCACCTACTGTTTGTCTTTTATTTCCGGCCCCGGGTGTAGTTAAATTGCTTGGCACAAAGTCTCGTCTCGTGGGACGTGAAAGTATCTCTCTGAGAAAATCACATCTCGTTTCCTTCCAAGATTTTTTCTTATAATAATAGCGGGTTGGATAATGGATGGATAGATACACAAACACACACACACACACACACATATATATATATATATATATATATATATATATATATATATATATATATATATATATATTATATAATATATATATATATATATACAGGTGCTGGTCATAAAAATTAGAATATCATGACAAAGTTGATTTATTTCAGTAATTCCATTCAAAAAGTGAAACTTGTATGTTAGCTTCATTCATTACACACAGACTGATGTATTTCAAATGTTTATTTCTTTTAATGTTGATGATTATAACTGACAACTAATGAAAGTCCCAAATTCAGTGTCTCGGAAAATTAGAATATCAATTAAGACCAATGCAAAAAAAGGATTTTTAGAAATGTTGGCCAACTGAAAGGTATGAACATGACAAGTATGAGCATGTACAGCACTCAATATTTAGTTGGGGCTCCTTTGGCCTGGATTACTGCAGCAATGCGGCGTGGCATGGAGTCGATCAGTCTGTGGCACTGCTCAGGTGTTATGAGAGCCCATGTTGCTCTGATAGTGGCCTTCAGCTCTTCTAAATTGTTGGGTCTGGCGTATTGCATCTTCCTCTTCACAATACCCCATAGATTTTCTATGGGATTAAGGTCAGGCGAGTTTCCTGGCCAATCAAGAACAGGGATGCCATGGTCCTTAAACCAGGTACTGGTAGCTTTGGCACTGTGTGCAGGTGCCAGGTCCTGTTGGAAAATGAAATTTGCATGTCCATAAAGTTCGTCAGCAGCAGGAAGCATGAAGTGCTCTAAAACTTCCTGGTAGATGGCTGCGTTGACCTTGGACCTCAGAAAACAAAATGGACCAACACCAGCAGATGACATGGCACCCCAAACCATCACTGACTGTGGAAACTTTACACTGGACCTCAAGCAACGTGGATTCTGTGCCTCTCCTCTCTTCCTCCAGACTCTGGGACCTTGATTTCCAAAGGAAATGCAAAATTTACTTTCATCAGAGAACATAACTTTGGACCACTCAGCAGCAGTCCAAAGGCGAGACGCTTCTGACGCTGTCTCTTGTTCAAGAGTGGCTTGACACAAGGAATGCGACAGCTGACACCCATGTCTTGCATACGTCTGTGCCTGGTGGTTCTTGAAGCACTAACTCCGGCTGCAGTCCACTCTTTGTGAATCTCCCCCACATTTTTGAATGGGTTTTGTTTCACAATCCTCTCCAGGGTGCGGTTGTCCCTATTGCTTGTCCACTTTTTTCTACCACATCTTGTCCTTCCCTTCGCCTCTCTATTAATGTGCTTGGACACAGAGCTCTGTGAACAGCCAGCCTCTTTAGCGATGACCTTTTGTGTCTTGCCCTCCTTGTGCCAGGTGTCAATGGTCGTCTTTTGGACAACTGTCAAGTCAGCAGTCTTCCTCATGATTGTGTAGCCTACAGAACTCGACTGAGAGACCATTTAAAGGCTTTTGAGTTAATTAGCTGATTAGAGTGTGGCACCAGGTGTCTTTAATATTGAACCTTTTCACAATATTCAAATTTTCCGAGATACTGAATTTGGGACTTTCGTTAGTTGTCAGTTATAATCATCAACATTAAAAGAAATAAACATTTGAAATATATCAGTCTGTGTGTAATGAATGAAGCTAATATACAAGTTTCACTTTTTGAATGGAATTACTGAAATAAATCAACTTTGTCATGATATTCTAATTTTATGACCAGCACCTGTATATATGTATATATATATATATATATATATATATATATATATATATACGAGGGGGGGGACCCAAAAATAACCGGAATTTTGTTGTTGTTAGGTTGGTACTTGTAGTACGTGGTGCAAGCGTCGTTTTTTTACGATGGCCGATTATCGTGAGCAACGCGCAGCAGTGAAATTTTGTTTTCTTCTTGAAAAAAGTTTTGCAGAAACTATTGTTATATTAAAAAAAGCTTACAAAGAAGATGCTATGGGTAAAAGTCAAGTCTATGAGTGGTTTGGCCGCTTTAAGAATGGTGAAATGTCAATTGAATGGGCATTAATGGGCATTACTTCAGACGAATTTAAAAAATGTTTCGATCAATGGAACAAACAGTTAGATAAATGTATTTCTGCCAATGGAGGGTACTTTGAAGGAGACTAATTATAGTTTGTACAGAAAATTAAATTAAACACGTTTTAAAAATATTTCTGGTTATTTTTGGGTCCCCCCTCGTATATATATATATACTTCTTTAACAGGTTTGACCACCCTAACCCACTATTACCTCGGAGTACTTGTGGTGTTATGGGTCCACAGCTGTCCAGCTAAGGCCAGTTAAATAAATAATCACCGCGCTCGCGGCTTAGCGAGGGGGTGTGGTGGCTGTAACAAGCCGAAGAGTGATCTGCGGTGTGGGCGTTTCTCACCTAAGTGCACAAGTGGGGGACTGCCCACATCCGTGATTGTTCCTGTGGCTAATGCTGCAGCTGCCATGTCCTCTCTGTATATATAGAGAAGCCCGAGACGGTTAGGAGAGGTACAAGAGAAAGGAAAGAGAATGGGAGGTTGTAGAAAAAGCAGGAAGCAAGAGAATGAGAGCGAGTGCGCCAGTGCGAGTGAGTGAGCGAGCATGAACAGGCTCGAAAGCAGCTGAAGAGGCAACCTGGGTGTTAGGCCGACACCCCAGGTGTAGTAGTTGTTGTCACTCCCGCAGAGTTTTATGAAGGACGGGAGTGACTGGAAGGTGGATGATTCTCCATGGATGAACGCGGGAATCATGACTTGGGAACGTAGTGTCCTCAACGTGAGAGCCTTGGCCGTTGGTGGATTTCCGAGGTCACTGTCACGGATAGTCGACCGGAGCCAAGGATCAGAAAGGCGACTGACAGTAGTAGCAGGAGTAGGTAGAAGGCCAGCTACAGAAAGAGTGTCTCTCCTGTTGAGCAGCCCAGATGGGAGTAGCAGGGTAGCCGCCATGCTAAAGTGAAGAAGCACCGGGCTTGTCAACTGTTTTTAAAGACTGCTTCATGTTGATTGTTTAAACCTCGTTTTAAAGGATAGTTGTTTTGTGTATTTTAACCTTCACACGTTTCGTTTTAAGGATTATTTATTTATCGGACATTGCACTTCTGCACTTTATTAGAACACTGTTTTGGACTGATGTGAATAAAAGCACTTAGCACTTTAAAACCATCCCCTTGCTCATTGTTATTGCCTCACTGTCTAGCTCATCGGTGACATTACCGACGGTGCTGGGTTCAAGGGCTCTCTAACAGAAGATGGGAGCACGGAGCCGAACCCGCATCGTCATAGTACTGCACCATCCACCCATCCTTCTACTGATGCCAGCATAGGTGAGAGTTTCCCCCCACCCACAATTACAGCAGCCCAGGTGAGCAGAGAGCTGAGGAGACTTCGTACCAGCAAAGCAGCAGGTCCAGATGGAGTATCGCCATGACTGCTGAAGATCTGTGCGTTGGAGCTGGGGGGTCCTCTACAGCACATCTTCAACCTGAGCCTGGAACAGGGGAGAGTCCCGAGGCTTTGGAAAACATCTTGCATAACCCCAGTCCCAAAGGTATCACATCCTGGTGAGCTGAATGACTTCTGGCCTGTCGTCCCTGACGTCACATGTGATGAAGACCATGCTGCTGCTGCTTCACCACCTGAGGCCACAGGTCCGCCATGCCCTCAACCCTCTGCAGTTCACATACCAGGAGAAGGTGGGAGCGGAGGATGCCATCATCTACATACTACACCGATCACTCTCCCACTTGGACAGAGGCAGTGGTGCTGTAAGAATTATGTTTCTAGACTTCTCTAGTGCCTTCAACACCATCCAACCTCTGCTCCTTAGGGACAAGCTGACAGAGATGGGAATAGATTCATACCTGGTGGCATGGATCGTGGACTATCTTACAGACAGACCTCAGTATTTGCATCTCGGGAACTGCACGTCTGACATTGTGGTCAGCAACACAGGAGCGCCGCAGGGGACTGTACTTTCTCCGGTCCTGTTCAGCCTATATACATCGGACTTCCAATACAACTCAGAGTCCTGCCACGTGCAAAAGTTCGCTGACGACACTGCTATCGTGGGCTGTGTCAGGAGTGGGCAGAAGGAGGAGTATAGGAACCTAATTAAGGACTTTGTTAAATGGTGCGACTCAAACCACCTACACCTGAACACCAGCAAAACCAAGGACCTGGTGGTGGATTTTAGGAGCCCAGACCCCTCATGGACCCCGTGATCATCAGAGGTGACTGTGTGCAGAGGGTGCAGACCTATAAATACCTGGGAGTGCAGTTGGATGATAAATTGGACTGGACTGCCAATACTGATGCTCTGTGTAAGAGAGGACAGAGACGACTATACTTCCTTAGAAGGCTGGCGTCCTTCAACATCTGTAATAAGATGCTGCAGATGTTCCATCAGATGGTTGTGGTGAGTGCCCTCTTCTATGCAGTGGTGTGCTGGGGAGGCAGCATAAAGAAGAGGGACGCCTCGTGCCTGGACAAACTGGTGAGGAAGGCAGGCTCTATTGTTGGCATGGAGCTGGACAGTTTAACATCTGTGGCAGAGCGACGGGCGCTGAGCAGACTCCTGTCAATCATGGAGAATCCACTGCATCCACTGAACAGGATCATCTCCAGACAGAGGAGCAGCTTCAGCGACAGACTGCTGTCACCGTCCTGCTCCACTGACAGACTGAGGAGATCGTTCCTCCACCACACTATGCGACTCTTCAATTCCACCTGGGGGGGTAAACGTTAACATTTTTCAAAGTTATTGTCTGTTATACCTGCATTTTCCATCCATCCATCCATCCATTTTCCAACTCGCTGAATCCGAACACAGAGTCACGGGGGTCTGCTGGAGCCAATCCCAGCCAACACAGGGCACAAGGCAGGAACCAATCCCGGGCAGGGTGCCAACCCACCGCAGCACACACACAAACACACCCACACACCAAGCACACACTAGGGCCAATTTAGAATCGCCAATCCACCTAACCAGCATGTCTTTGGACTGTGGGAGGAAACCCACGCAGACACGGGGAGAACACGCAAACTCCACGCAGGGAGGACCCGGGAAGCAAACCCAGGACCCCAGGTCTCCCAAATGCGAGGCAGCAGCGCTACCCACTGCACCACTGTGCCGCCTACCTGCATTGTCATCACTCTTTAATTTAATATTGTTTTTTGTATCAGTAAGGTTCTGCTGGAGTATGTGAATTTCCCCTTGGGATTAATAAAATATCTATCTATCTATCTATACTCTGCGCAGAAAACATCCCCACCTATCACTTGTACACTACACTGGTTCTATCTATCTATCTATCTATCTATCTGGTTCTGGTTTTTGCAGCATAATTATATCCATCCATCCAAGCCGGTATATCCTAACTACAGGGTCACAGGGGTCTGCTAGAGCCAATCCCAGCCAACAAAGGGCGCAAGGCAGGAAACAAACCCCAGGCATGGTGCCAGCCCACTGCAGGGCACACACACCAAGCACACACACTAGGGACAATTTAGAATCGCCAATCCACCTAAACCTGCATGTCTTTGGACTGTGGGAGGAAAACCACGCAGACACGGGGAGAATATGCAAACTCCACGCAGGGAGGACCCGGGAAGCGAACCTCAGGTCTCCTTACTGCGAGGCAGCAGTGCTACCCACTGTGCCACTGTGCCGCCCCATAATTATCTTAAACTAATAATTAGAACACAGCTTATCAGTGCGTCTATACTATATTCTTGTCTAGCTGATGCTTATAAATAATTATGTGTGAAAAATTATTGCTGTTTCTCTAGATTTGAATAAAGCTATGCAAAATTTATCTTAATTTTTATCTATACGTTATTTTAATATTCTATTTAAATAGGTTAACATATTCAGATATGTTGGAGGGCGGCAAATTGAAGCACCGCCCTGCTCTGAGTGGCACGAACTCGAGCTGCGCCACTGCTCCCTGGGACATTCATCTTTGACTTCTTTACTTTTTCATAAGCTTTTTCTAAAGACTATATATATCTAGACTTTACTATCAATCTTATTTTCTATTATTCTTTGTTCTATTTGGTATTCTTATTCCTGCAATAAATACCGTGCTGCTTTTAACTTTCTATGCTTTGTCTTCATGTCTAGAGTGACTGAAGTAATAAGGTCGATTTCTTTGAGCACCTGGTGCAGCCGAAGGTTTGCCATACGCTCCGTGCTGTGAGGTTTATTAAGGGGTGAGGATGAGAGCTCCACCCAATAGTAGAGAACAGGACGTAAAGTAAGACATCTGTAAAAGGCGCTATATAGCGCCCGACCCGGCACAGACTCAGGCAGAGGCACGTACTTAAATAAAACAGTTTTTATTCTTCTTCAGCCATGGGGCACGCCTTCCCCATGTCCCACAGGCCCAACACAGTCCCAAATACACTCCCAATATATAGCACAACAAACCACACTTCTTCTCTCCCACCACTCCACCACAAGCTTCGTCCTCCTTCCTCCCAACTCTGGCTCTCTCGAGTGGTGGTGGCTGGCCTTTTTTATACCCCACCCAGAAGCGTTCCAGGTGCTTGATTACCTGGCCCTAATTGACCTTCCAGGTGGGGCTGACGAGTCGACCAGCTGGGCTGGAAAGTCCATGCAGCTCCCCCTGGCGGCCATCCAAGCCCCCAACCAGGCTGTGGAGGACTCCATCTCCCATGGAGCCTTGCGCCAGGTTGGGGAATCATCGTCCACCAGGGAGGCTTCCACCAAGCGTCCCAGGGGAGGTACTGAACTGCCCATGGTGGCTCCCCCGGAACAGATGCAGCAGGGGTGTCCCTGCCGGGCATGGGACCCGGCTGTCCTTCACACATCATTGGTGGATAAATGGCTAATAGGTAAGAATGTCAGTCAGTCAGTCATTTTCCAACCTGCTATATCCTAACATATGGTCATGGGGGTCTGCTGGAGCCAAGGCAGGAACAAACCCCTGGGCAGGGCGCCAGTCCAACGCAGGGCACACACACCATGCACACACTAGGAACAATTTTAGGATCGCCAATGCACCTAACCTGCACATCTCTGGACTGTGGGAGGAAGCCGGAGCACCCGGAGGAAATCCACACTGACATGGGGAGAACATACAATCTCCACGCAGGGAGGACCCAGGAAGCGAACCCAGGTCTCCTAACTGCGAGGCAGCAGCGCTACCCACTGCGCCACCGTGCTGCCCAGGTAAGGATGTTGAGACTTTATATGTCTGAATATGTTTCTGGAGGCTTAAGTAATATTTAGGTCTGAGATATATTTAAAACATCACCTCTTGTTCGTGCTGACAATAAGGAAGTGCCAGAAGAGTGACAGGCTGTGTTATTCCTATGGCACTTGTGTGGTTTAAAATGCTGTGTGTGTGTCATTCATAGAGTTTCTGTGTGTTTGCGTATATCTGTTGTTGCAGACAGCAGGACCCCTTGCCCGGCCGGGATGTCTCCACACTGGGAGCACCAGAGGAGCAAGTGTGGCCAGAGTATTACCTCCCCGGGAAAGTCACATGGCAGCCCCCCTGGGTTGCAGAGGGGCCTCGTACTCCCGCAGGGCTTCATGGGAGTTGGAGTTTGGTACAGCTACAATTACTACTGAGCCCTGGAGAGCAGCTCTTCCGCCACACCCGTATCATCATCATCAGACACCTGGAGCACTTCCGGGCGAGGAGGATGAAGCTTGCCGGAGGGAGAGTGGAGGAGAAAGAAAGAGAGAAAGAGAGAGGGACAAAGAAGAAGAAAAGAAAGGGAGACAAAAGTAAAGCATGTTGGTGCTTGTTGGGACGCTAAATAATAATAAAATCACGTGTGCTTTGGTACTTGTGTCCTTAGCGTCTGTCTGTGTCGAGGCTGATTCTTCACACTATGTATGCGTGTGTTAATCTTAAGGTGCGATAGTAGACCAGCCCGGTAATAAACCCGATGAGTACACTTACCCCTAGGTAAAGGGTGAGTAGTGAGAAATATCACGATAATGCATTTAACATAAATGATTGGCACAGTAAAGAACAAAACAGGGCGTAAAACATGGAGTCGAACCCCAGCCACATACCCTAAAGAGAAAAACACAAGTGAAGACACTGCGGCACTGCAGACTCGACAATGTGGGATGACGTTTGTGCACAGGGAGGCTCTCCACGTCTCGTGATGAATGAACAAAGGAGATACAGAGATATGGAGACTGGTAGGACACCTCAGTATGGCTCCTCACCCAGTAAGCACCCATCACCACCTTCTTCCTTCTCTCCATAAGAGTTTTGGTTACTTGAGCAGCCATGAAAGTTGGATGCGTCTGCGAAGGGCCATTCTGCGATAGGCTGCCGCTCCTGGGTGGGATGTCAGGGCGTCTGCTCTCTCCGCAGCAGCTGCTCTGATTGATGGCTGCAGGCAGATCTTCTGTGCAGTAAATTCCAGCCTGGTGTGATTTGTGTGCTTTAACTCTTTAGATGAGTCGGAGTCGGCGCTTCCCAGCAGTTTCAGCCTCACGTCAATAAGGTGGCACCGAGAAGACAGCAATAGAAATCAGGGACTTGGCTGAGGTTGGTCGGTACGGGCGTGGTGGTCATGAGAGAGTCAACCTGCAGTTCAGCTGTAGTTCACGAAAGGCAACGTGGAAAAGACGAAGATCGTGTTTGTTTGAACACAGTTGATTTGACCAGCCGCACACAGTTTGGAGACACAGTCAGAGAAGTGAGATTACGTTCGTCTGGACATGCTGTGTTAATTGGGAGAAGGATGCTAGGGATAGAGCTACAAGGTAAGAGGAAGGCCTAAGAGAAGGTTTATGGATTTGGTGAGAGAAGACATGCAGGTGATGGGTGTGACAGAGGAAGGTGAAGAGGACAGAAAGATGTGGAAGAAGATGATCTGCTGTGGCTTCCCCTTAAGCCAGGTTTATACTTCATGAGTACGCACCTGTGGACGCTCCTGCTACACAAGCTGTACTGTTTATACTTGTGAGAGTACTTTATGTAAATCTGGAGGATTCCACCAGGTGGCAGTGCAGCGAGAAAACAACGTTTGGGTTCCCCGTGTTGTGAATTGCCCGAAACATTAAGTTCCCAGGACACCATACCACAATATCTCTGAAGAGGATGTTTAATGATTACATCCATCAATCCAGGGATGCGCCCATTCCAGCAAGCATCGGGCACAAGGCAGAAACAATCTCTGGACGGGGCATCAGCTTATCGCAAGGTGAACACAAGCAGACTCGCATACACTGGCGTCATTTTAGCATCACCAAATTCCCAAATCTGCATATCTTTGGAAGGAAACTGGAGCACACTGTGGAAACGCACCACGAAAACATGGCAGACTCCAGGCAGGGAACACCAGGGACGGGACTCCCTACTGTGAGACAACAGCGCTACCGCTCCGCCACCGTGCCGCCCCCATATGTGTAATTATTAACAGCATCCATTATTTAAATCAGCATTTCTCAACCTTTAAGTATTTGCGACCCGAGTTTTCATAACAGTTTTAATCGCGCACCCCCTAACATTTTTTTGAAACCCTAATAAAATGTATTCCTAGATTTTTTGCTGCCGATACACCGCTACAAGTTTAAAATTTCCCGGTTATCTATAGATAGATAGATAGATAGATATGAAAGGCACTATATGATAGATAGATAGATAGATAGATAGATAGATAGATAGATAGATAGATAGATAGATAGATAGATAGATAGATAGATAGATAGATAGATATGAAAGGCACTATATGATAGATAGATAGAGAGATAGATAGATAGATAGATAGATAGATAGATAGATAGATAGATAGATAGATAGATAGATAGATAGATAGATAGATAGGATAGATAGATAGATAGATTAGATAGATAGATAGATAGATAGAAAGGAAAGGTACTACATAATAGATAGATAGAAGATAGATAGATAGATAGATAGATAGATAGATAGATAGATAGATAGATAGATAGATAGATAGATAGATAGATAGAAAGGAAAGGTACTACATAATAGATAGATAGATAGATAGATAGATAGATAGATAGATAGATAGATAGATAGATAGATAGATAGATAGATAGATAGATAGATAGATAGATAGATAGATAGATAGAAAGGAAAGGTACTACATAATAGATAGATAGATAGATAGATAGATAGATAGATAGATAGATAGATAGATAGATAGATAGATAGATAGATAGATAGATAGATAGAAAGGAAAGGTACTACATAGATAGATAGATAGATAGATAGAAAGGAAAGGTACTACATAATAGATAGATAGATAGATAGATAGAAAGGAAAGGTACTACATAATAGATAGATAGATAGATAGATAGATAGATAGATAGATAGATAGATAGATAGATAGATAGATAGATAGATAGATAGATAGATAGATAGATAGATACTTTATTAATCCCAAGGGGAAATTTACAGTTCTGTACAGGGAAAGAAAGAGAGCAAGCTATATCTAATCTATCCTTTTAATCCTTATAATTATAACTTCCAACGTAACAATAGGCTGCATGGCAATAATCCATCCATCCATTGTCCAACCCGCTGAATCCGAACACAGGGTCACGGGGGTCTGCTGGAGCCAATCCCAGCCAACATAGGGCGCAAGGCAGGAAACAAACCACCACAGGGCACACACACCCACACACCAAGCACACACTAGGGACAATTTAGGATCGCCAATGCACCCAACCTGCATGTCTTTGGACTGTGGAAGGAAACCCACGCAGACACAGGGAGAACATGCAAACTCCATGCAGGGAGGACCCGGGAAGCGAACCTCAGGTCTCCTTACTGTGAGGCAGCAGTGCTGCCCACTGCGCCACTGTGCCACCGAATTTTAAGTTTTGAGGCTTTTTATTATTATTACCACACTTATATTAGCTTCACCTGTTTGTTGTCTGGTACAAATCTTATAATTGATGTTTAACCCACTTCCTATTGTCCAAATGACTTGAAATTTTGAACATGGCGCTAGTAACTGCATCTTGTATGAAGATGTGTGCATATAAACGTCAAAGGAAGTGTTAAAATATCCATCCATCCATTATCCAACCCGCTATATCCTAATTATAGGGTCACGGGGGTCTGCTGGAGCCAATCCCAGCCAACACAGGACACAAGGCAGGAAACAAACCCTGGGCAGGGTGCCAGCCCACCGCAGGGTGCGCACACTCACACACACACACACCAAGCACACACTAGGGACAATTTAGAATCACCAATGCACCTAACCTGCACGTCTTTGGACTGTGGGATGAAACCCATGCAGAGAACATGCAAACTCCACCAGGGAAGCAAACCCGGATCTGCTAACTGCGAGACAGCAGCGCTACCCACAGCGCACCATTGCCGCCCCCTGCATGGCAATAACTCGTGGGAAAACTGGAAATTAAGGTTAAAGCTGTCTCACTTCCAGTTAAGACTACAAAATTACATCAAAAATTCAGAATCAATGTCTCCATGATGGGACAGTTAACTTTGTGAGCTGGAATGTTAAAGGCCTGAATCACGAATTAAAGAGACAGAAAGTATTCTCTCACCTAACAGGTCTAAACGCTAAAATAGTATTTTTACAGGAGACCCACTTACTAATCAAGGATCAGTTCTGGCTGCAAAAAGACTGGACTGGCCAAATGTTCCATTCCAGCTTTACAAAGAAAACTAGAGGTTTGGGAATACTCATACACAGAACAGTCCCATTTGTAGCGTCAGATGTAGTATCTGATCCTGAAGGGAGATATGTGATGGTCATGGGCAACTTATTTAACTGTAAAATGATTTTGATAAATGTTTATTCACCCAATGTGGATGATAGAGAATTCATCCAAAATGTATTGCATCCATTCCCAATGTAAACATTCATAAAATTATAATGACTGGGGACTTTAATTGTGTTTTAAATCCACTCTTAGATAGGTCTCCTGTCACAGTGGGGACGACATCTAACACTGCAAAGACAATTACACAGTTTGTAACTGACCACAACTTATCAGACCCCTGGAGGTTTCTAAACCCAAACTCAAGAACATATTCCTTCTACTCGCCAGCACATCATTGCTACTCAAGAATTAATTATTTCTTTATAGATAATAATTTTTTGCCTATGATTAAATCTTGCAGGTACGACGCCATTGTTATTTCCGACCATGCCCCTCTGATCTTGGAGCTAAAATCATTATACCCCACATACTCATCTCGCAGGTGGCGTCTTAACCTACTTCTATTAGCAGATGAGAACAGTACAAAATTTATATCAAAGTACTAGCCAACCCGCGGTGTAGCATACGCCGCATAATTATTTATTGATGGGTGAACACTTCCTGAACGACACAGTTGTCCAAATGCGGTGGGCTTGAGGATACGACTGTGAGTGAATGAAAAGATGGAACTCTGGAGAGAGCAACATACTTATTGTCCGTGACTGAAAACTGGGTTTGGCAGATACAGGCATATCTTTTTGAAAGTTTGTCCCTGCGCCTTATTAATTGTCATTGCAAAGGCCAATCTAACAGGAAATTGTCTGCGTGTAAAAGTAAAAGGCAAATTTGAATATGATGGGGTCAGGGATATCCGGGGAATAAGGACAGTTTGTGAGGTAGGAGCTGCGATAGTCTTACACTCCAGTACATTGCGGTGAATGCTGGTAACAGTCCATCTAGTGCCATCACAGCGACTTCTTGCTGGCATGAGGTTTCTGAGAAGCATGACGACTGAACCAATTTTAAGTTTGAGTTTATGCAAAGGCATGCCAGTGGGAGTAAGACTGCTAAGAAATTCTTCGGGGAATGAAACTTGATCTGTGGGATCGTCTGTGACGATGGAGGCCACGCTGGTGAAAGTTACTTCATCGGTAGGGATAAGTGTCAGTACTTGTTCATTAAGGTGTAGTGAGTCTTCGTTTGTGACGCTTAATATAGCTCGCGTACTGAGTTGTTCCGGAGTTACAGTTGAGAAACACGTTTTTAATGAGTTTTAAGCACAGGGAAAAAAATGAACATTTGAAAAATCCATAGTGTAATAAACCACCAAGAAAAGTAACACTGCAACAATGCATGCTACAAACCGATCGTTGTAAACAGAAGTGAAAACAAAATCAAGCCCAGTGCATTCTTTAACTGCCTTCTCTGCCTTATGCGTCCAGCCCCCTCTCTCTCGCACGCTTGTGTGTGTGTCTCTCTCGCACGCTTGTGTGTGTGTCTCTCTCTCACGCGCACCTGTGTGTGTGTGTCTCTCTCTCACGCGCGCCTGTGTGTGTGTCTCTCTCTCTCTCGCACGCTTGTGTGTGTGTCTCTCTCTCACGCACGCCTGTGTGTGTGTCTCTCTCTCTCTCACGCGCGCCTGTGTGTGTGTCTCTCTCGCACGCTTGTGTGTGTGTCTCTCTCTCACGCGCGCCTGTGTGTGTGTGTCTCTCTCTCTCGCACGCCTGTGTGTGTGTCTCTCTCTCTCACGCGCGCCTGTGTGTGTGTCTCTCTCGCACGCTTGTGTGTGTGTCTCTCTCTCACGCGCGCCTGTGTGTGTCTGTCTCTCTCTCTCTCGCACGCTTGTGTGTGTGTCTCTCTCTCTCACGCGCGCCTGTGTGTGTGTCTCTCTCGCACGCTTGTGTGTGTGTCTCTCTCTCACGCGCGCCTGTGTGTGTCTGTCTCTCTCTCTCTCGCACGCTTGTGTGTGTGTGTCTCTCTCTCTCACGCGCGC
The DNA here is from genome assembly GCF_900747795.2 of Erpetoichthys calabaricus. Classification (NCBI taxonomy): domain Eukaryota; kingdom Metazoa; phylum Chordata; class Cladistia; order Polypteriformes; family Polypteridae; genus Erpetoichthys; species Erpetoichthys calabaricus. The sequence goes on along the minus strand of NC_041396.2, from coordinate 14,201,235 downwards.
CTGTGTGTGTGTCTCTCTCTCACGCGAGCCTGTGTGTGTCTGTCTCTCTCTCTCTCGCACGCTTGTGTGTCTGTCTCTCTCTCTCTCGCACGCTTGTGTGTGTGTCTCTCTCTCTCACGCGCGCCTGTGTGTGTGTCTCTCTCTCTCTCTCTCTCTCTCTCTCTCTCTCTCGCGCGCTCGCTCGCTGCACAGGGAATGCACAGAGAGAGACTGAAAACGTGTGGAAATCATCTGCGCGCACGGCTGCTTAGTAAATTATTGTTGGTGGGTGGGGCCCTGTGAGTTGGTGGGCGTGGCTATGTCTTTTGTGCGTCTTGCTTGCCAAGGACGGTTTCTGAGAGGCATGACGACTGAACCTATTTTAAGTTTGAGTTTATGCAGAGGCTTGCCAATGGGAGTAAGACTGTTAAGAAATTCTTCAGGGAATGAAACTTGATCTGCGGGATCGTCTGTGATGATGGAGGCAATACTGGTGAAAGTTACTTCGTCGGTAGGGATAAGTTTCAGTACTTGTTCATTAAGGTGTAGCGAGTCTTTGTTGGCGACGCTTAATATAGCTCGCGTACTGAGTTGTTCCGGAGTCACAGTTGTGAAGTCGATGTCGCCATATAGTTGTTGAACGGGATCAGAAATTAAAGGAAAACAATGTGAAGGTAATGGACGTGGGAGGAGTGTTAGAGTTGGTGGGCGGGGCTCTGTCTTGCGTGCCATGGTCGGCTGCTTAGTGAATTGTTGGTGGGCGGGGCTCTGTCTTGCGTGCGTCTTGCTTGCCATGGAGTTAGTGAATTATACATATAGATGTGAGATCTTTAAAATGTATCGTGTCATTACAATGGGAAATATGCAACGCTTTTATTGCCCATGTGAGAAATAGATGAAGAAAACCACCATGAATACATTTGTATGTCAGCACTTGATTTTGATGATTTGCTTCACCACAACGAACCGTTCAACAAACATGGATGTGCGCACATTGATTCACCTGCAAAGCGGCTCGCTGTCACATGTTGACAGTAAACAGAGACTCTGATGTCACGTCACGACTTGATCACACTGCGCCCCCCAACGTTTTGCTGCTCCTGCAACTCACGCAAACATCACGTTAATTTCTGAGGATGTACTCAGAGGATGCGTCAAATGAATGCTGGCAGGGACGTTCTTAGGCATACGCGAACTACGCATCCGTGTAGCGCCCAGACCGTGAGGGGGGCACCTGGCCCGGCCCCGACTTACAATTTTTTTTTTTTGTTGTCGGGCTGTGGGCCTGGCGCCCCTGTCATACCCCTGGCAATGCAGCCATCTGTGCCAGTCCCCGGAAATTCAGTTCAGTGCATCTCTTAGTCTTATTAACAATGGTAATTTAATATTCAAATTTCAGTCTTCACCTAAATCCCAAATAATATTGTCACGCCATCGTAACTTTGCCAAATGCACTACAGCAAACGTTAATTTTAGAGATTCATTTCGGATTCATTCAGAGAGATCCCCATAAAATCATGAAATATCCCTATATTACCGGCCTTTACCAGATCCAGAATAAAATCAATATTTTACCACTCTGCATACACACAAGTGTACATGTAGGCCTACTGGTCATCTAAGGCCTTTTCCGGACGTTTTATTAGAGCACCTTCCTGAGCTCTGGGGGGGAGAGCCCCCCCAGACCACCCCCCCGAATGCAGAGCCTGCACATTTTTGAAATGCGTAGGGCCCCCAAACTGCTAAGAACGGCCCTGACGCTGGGAACACGTGGCAGCAGTGATGTGTGTGCGTACAAGTCCTGAGCGTGAAGTATAAACCGGCCCTAACGGGAGCAGCCAAAAGAGAAAGTAGAAGAAGAAGAAAATGAAGTAAGTGGACTAGCAGGTGCCAAAGGCAAACCATTAAATGGCTGATAAGTCCTGCACTGTCACCTCACTCCTGATCCACCCTCAGAGAGCCAACATTAACAGGTCTCTACATACCGCAGATTCAGAAAGTCCTGTTAGTAGTCCTTGGCCCATTTCATGAAGCTCCCGACCCAAAGTTCTTGCACTAATGTGGCGTCCAAAGGCAGTTTAGAACTAAATTTGACCTGGAAGTACTCCCAGGTTTTCGATGAAGGGAGCCGCTCAATCTCAGCCAGGTGAGTCAGGTGGAAGAGGACGAAGTTCGCCTGAAGGAGTGGGAGGAGAAGAAAGCAAATATTGTTGTGATTTGCAAAGCCTTTATAAGGTATTTGGATGCAAATAAATCTTTTTATTAGATCAGGACTTGTGTCTGGTGGTTATGTCTGGGGTTTGAGGTTCTGCAATGCCCCCTACTGGTCACCATACACACATACACTTACATACTGCTGTGGAAAAAAAAACTTGCCTTCATTTTTAAAGAAGCCATTCACGGAGACCTGATGAGAATGCAGAACAATTCTTCATTTGCACATACTGTAGATGTGCACAAATGTCTCAGTCCAGGGAACGAGCAACTGATTGAACAGTTCACTTGCTTTTCTACTTTTTTGCTACTTTACCTCATCTAACGCATCACATCATCTGACTATTAATTTGCATAGCTCTGTTATTTCATTCAATCATCTGGTGCGGCCAGTATTTTCAGACTCCTGTAGACTCTCCCATTTACCGTAAAGGGGAGTCCCGCGGACTTTACTATTTATGGAGGGGTTTTGGGGCTTTCCTATTATTTTATCCTCGCTTTTTAAGAGGGTCTTACTCATTTACTTTATTTTATTTAACTTTAGTAACTACTTTGGTGGCCCCTCTAAGATGAAGCAAAAGCCTATCTATCTATCTATCTATCTATCTATCTATCTATCTATCTATCTATCTATCTATCTATCTATCTATCTATCTATCTATCTATCTATCTATCTATCTATCTATCTATCTATTATATAGTGCCTTTCATATCTATCTATCTATCTATCTATCTATCTATCTATCTATCTATCTATCTATCTATCTATCTATCTATCTATCTATTATATAGTGCCTTTCATATCTATCTATCTATCTATCTATCTATCTATCTATCTATCTATCTATCTATCTATCTATCTATCTATCTATCTATCTATTATATAGTGCCTTTCATATCTATCTATCTATCTATCTATCTATCTATCTATCTATCTATCTATCTATCTATCTATCTATCTATTATATAGTGCCTTTCATATCTATCTATCTATCTATCTATCTATCTATCTATCTATCTATCTATCTATCTATCTATCTATCTATCTATCTATCTATCTATCTATCTATCTATCTATTATATAGTGCCTTTCATATCTATCTATCTATCTATCTATCTATCTATCTATCTATCTATCTATCTATCTATCTATCTATCTATCTATCTATCTATCTATCTATCATATAGTGCCTTTCATATCTATCTATCTATCTATCTATCTATCTATCTATCTATCTATCTATCTATCTATCTATCTATCTATTATATAGTGCCTTTCACATCTATCTATCTATCTATCTATCTATCTATCTATCTATCTATCTATCTATCTATCTATTATATAGTGCCTTTCATATCTATCTATCTATCTATCTATCTATCTATCTATCTATCTATCTATCTATCTATCTATCTATCTATCTATCTATCTAATATGTAGTACCTTTCATATCTATCTATCTATCTATCTATCTATCTATCTATCTATCTATAAATCTATCTATCTATCTATTATATAGTGCCTTTCATATCTATCTATCTATCTATCTATCTATCTATTATATAGTGCCTTTCATATCTATCTATCTATCTATCTATCTATCTATCTATCTATCTATCTATCTATCTATCTATCTATCTATCTATCATATAGTGCCTTTCATATCTATCTATCTATCTATCTATCTATCTATCTATCTATCTATCTATCTATCTATCTATCTATCTATCTATCTATCTATCTATCTATTATATAGTGCCTTTCACATCTATCTATCTATCTATCTATCTATCTATCTATCTATCTATCTATCTATCTATCTATCTATCTATCTATCTATCTATCTATCTATCTATTATATAGTGCCTTTCATATCTATCTATCTATCTATCTATCTATCTATCTATCTATCTATCTAATATGTAGTACCTTTCATATCTATCTATCTATCTATCTATCTATCTATCTATCTATCTATCTATCTATCTATCTATTATATAGTGCCTTTCATATCTATCTATCTATCTATCTATCTATCTATCTATCTATCTATCTATCTATCTATCTATCTATCTATCTATCATATAGTGCCTTTCATATCTATCTATCTATCTATCTATCTATCTATCTATCTATCTATCTATCTATCTATCTATCTATTATATAGTGCCTTTCATATCTATCTATCTATCTATCTATCTATCTATCTATCTATCTATCTATCTATCTATCTATCTATCTATCTATCTATTATATAGTGCCTTTCATATCTATCTATCTATCTATTATATAGTGCCTTTCATATCTATCTATCTATCTCTCTATTATATAGTGCCTTTCATATCTATCTATCTATCTATCTATCTATCTATCTATCTATCTATCTATTATATAGTGCCTTTCATATCTATCTATCTATCTATCTATCTATCTATCTATCTATCTATCTATCTATCTATCTATCTATCTATCTATCTATCTATTATATAGTGCCTTTCATATCTATCTATCTATCTATCTATCTATCTATCTATCTATCTATCTATCTATCTATCTATCTATCTATCTATCTATTATATAGTGCCTTTCATATCTATCTATCTATCTATCTATCTATCTATCTATCTATCTATCTATCTATCTATCTATCTATCTATCTATCTATCTATCTATCTATCTATTATATAGTGCCTTTCATATCTATCTATCTATCTATCTATCTATCTATCTATCTATCTATCTATCTATCTATCTATCTATCTATTATATAGTGCCTTTCATATCTATCTATCTATCTATCTATCTATCTATCTATCTATCTATCTATCTATCTATCTATCTATCTATCTATCTATCTATCTATCATATAGTGCCTTTCATATCTATCTATCTATCTATCTATCTATCTATCTATCTATCTATCTATCTATCTATCTATCTATCTATCTATCTATTATATAGTGCCTTTCACATCTATCTATCTATCTATCTATCTATCTATCTATCTATCTATCTATCTATCTATCTATCTATATATCTATCTATCTATCTATCTATCTATCTATCTATTATATAGTGCCTTTCATATCTATCTATCTATCTATCTATCTATCTATCTATCTATCTATCTATCTATCTATCTATCTATCTATCTATCTATCTATCTATCTAATATGTAGTACCTTTCATATCTATCTATCTATCTATCTATCTATCTATCTATCTATCTATCTATCTATCTATCTATCTATCTATTATATAGTGCCTTTCATATCTATCTATCTATCTATCTATCTATCTATCTATCTATCTATCTATCTATTATATAGTGCCTTTCATATCTATCTATCTATCTATCTATCTATCTATCTATCTATCTATCTATCTATCTATCTATCTATCTATCATATAGTGCCTTTCATATCTATCTATCTATCTATCTATCTATCTATCTATCTATCTATCTATCTATCTATCTATCTATTATATAGTGCCTTTCACATCTATCTATCTATCTATCTATCTATCTATCTATCTATCTATCTATCTATCTATCTATCTATCTATCTATCTATTATATAGTGCCTTTCATATCTATCTATCTATCTATCTATCTATCTATCTATCTATCTATCTATCTAATATGTAGTACCTTTCATATCTATCTATCTATCTATCTATCTATCTATCTATCTATCTATCTATCTATCTATCTATCTATCTATCTATCTATCTATTATATAGTGCCTTTCATATCTATCTATCTATCTATCTATCTATCTATCTATCTATCTATCTATCTATCTATCTATTATATAGTGCCTTTCATATCTATCTATCTATCTATCTATCTATCTATCTATCTATCTATCTATCTATCTATCTATTATATAGTGCCTTTCATATCTATCTATCTATCTATCTATCTATCTATCTATCTATCTATCTATCTATCTATTATATAGTGCCTTTCATATCTATCTATCTATCTATTATATAGTGCCTTTCATATCTATCTATCTATCTCTCTATTATATAGTGCCTTTCATATCTATCTATCTATCTATCTATCTATCTATCTATCTATCTATCTATTATATAGTGCCTTTCATATCTATCTATCTATCTATCTATCTATCTATCTATCTATCTATCTATCTATCTATCTATCTATTATATAGTGCCTTTCATATCTATCTATCTATCTATCTATCTATCTATCTATCTATCTATCTATCTATCTATCTATCTATCTATCTATTATATAGTGCCTTTCATATCTATCTATCTATCTATCTATCTATCTATCTATCTATCTATCTATCTATCTATCTATCTATTATATAGTGCCTTTCATATCTATCTATCAATCTATCTATTATATAGTGCCTTTCATATCTATCTATCTATCTATTATATAGTACCTTTCATATCTATCTATCTATTATATAGTGCCTTTCATATCTATCTATCTATCTATCTATTATATAGTGCCTTTCATATCTATCTATCTATCTCTCTATTATATAGTGCCTTTCATATCTATCTATCTATCTATCTATCTATCTATCTATCTATCTATCTATCTATCTATCTATCTATCTATCTATTATATAATGCCTTTCATATCTATCTATTTATCTATCTATTATATAGTGCCTTTCATATCTATCTATCTATCTATCTATCTATCTATCTATCTATCTATCTATCTATCTATCTATCTATCTATCTATCTATCTATTATATAGTGCCTTTCATATCTATCTATCCATCCATCCATCCATTTTCCAACCCGCTGAATCCGAACACAGGGTCATGGGGGTCTGCTGGAGGCAATCCCAGGCAACACAGGGCACAAGGCAGGAACCAATCCTGGGCAGGGTGCCAACCCACCGCAGGACACACACAAACACACCCACACACCAAGCACACACTAGGGCCAATTTAGAATCGCCAATCCACCTAACCTGCATGTCTTTGGATTGTGGGAGGAAACCGGAGCACCCGGAGGAAACTCACGCTGACACGGGGAGAACATGCAAACTCCACGCAGGGAGGACCCGGGAAGCGAACCCAGGTCCCCAGATCTCCCAACTGCGAGGCAGCAGCGCTACCCACTGCACCACCGTGCTGCCCCATATCTATCTATCTATCTATTATATAGTGCCTTTCATATCTATCTATCTATCTATCTATCTATCTATCTATCTATCTATCTATCTATCTATCTATCTATTATATAGTGCCTTTCATATCTATCTATCTATCTATTATATAGTGCCTTTCATATCTATCTATCTATCTTTCTATCTATCTATTATATAGTGCCTTTCATATCTACCTATCTATCTATCTATTATATAGTACCTTTCATATCTATCTATCTATTATATAGTGCCTTTCATATCTATCTATCTATCTATCTATCTATCTATCTATCTATCTATCTATCTATCTATCTATTATATAGTGCCTTTCATATCTATCTATCTATCTATCTATCTATCTATCTATCTATCTATCTATCTATCTATCTATCTATCTATCTATCTATTATATAGTGCCTTTCATATCTACCTATCTATCTATCTATTATATAGTACCTTTCATATCTATCTATCTATTATATAGTGCCTTTCATATATCTATCTATCTATCTATCTATCTATCTATCTATCTATCTATCTATCTATCTATCTATCTATCTATCTATCTATCTATTATATAGTGCCTTTCATATCTATCTATCTATCTATTATATAGTGCCTTTCATATCTATCTATCTATCTTTCTATCTATCTATTATATAGTGCCTTTCATATCTACCTATCTATCTATCTATTATATAGTGCCTTTCATATCTATCTATCTATCTAGATTGTAAAAGATTATATATTAACTAAAAATCCCATGATACATACTGTGAACACCAGGGCATGTACAGCCGCCCTAACCCAGCACAGACAGGCAGACAGGACACAAGTTTCTCCACACAGCACCCCTTTATTTACAGCACGATGTTCACAACACCAAGCACAGTCTTTCTTGCCTCCTCTCCTCCTCACAGGCTTTGTCCTTCTTTCTCCCGACTCTGGCCATTGAGTAAAGGCAACTGGCTCCCTTTTATAGGGCAGCTGAAAGGACACTAGCTGCCCAATGACCTTCTTCCGGCAACAAGAAGATGATCCGGGTGCACCTCGAGCACTTCTGGGTGCCCTTGCAGTACTTTTTGCCACACCCAGAAGTGCTGCCGGACGAGAATCGAAGAGCACCTGGAGCACTTCTGGATGCACTATAAAAGAGGATGCCTCACTCCATTAGAGGAGCCAGAGTCGGGTGGAGGATGACAATGCTTGCTGGGAGAGGAGTGGAGGCGGAAGCGGAGAAAGAGAAAGAAAGAGAGAAGAAAGAGAGAGAAGGGACTGAGCTTAATAGTAAAGAATTGTGTGCATTTTGTGCTGTATGGGCAATAAAAAAGATTAAAGGGTGTGTTGCTTTTGGACTTGTGTGCCTCTCTGTGTTTGGGTTTGGGGAGCTCTACGTCCCAGATATTCCACAATATATATATTGTAAAAGAAAGGGTGGCACGGTGGCACAGCGGTAGCGCTGCTGCCTCACAGTTAGGTGACCTGGGTTTGCTTCCTCGGTCCTCCCTGTGTGGAGTTTGCATGTTCTCCCCATGTATGCGTGGGTTTCCTCCGGGCGCTCCGGCAGGCCCGGTCTTAGGTATTATGGGGCCCTAGGCGAAAGGGGGGGTCTAGGGCCCCCCTGGAAGCTCTGCGAAATGCGTGAAAATTAGACCAAGGAGACGTTTTCTTGTAACTTTACGAGGTCATCACCCTGTGTCCCTTTTTCGCCCGGAGTAGTTAGCTGCTACAATTTAGCCAGTTTGAACTGTTTCCACTGGGCACCACGTGGCGGTATGTAGCTAAGCCCAGCTTAGTTTTTTTGTATTTTTTCTTTTTTTAGTTTTTTTGTCCTTTTTTATTTTTTGGGATATTTGAAACTTTTGGAATGCATTGCGAGGGGAGGGGTGGGCTGGGGGCCTGGCCGCCGTCGATCCGGGGCCCCCCGGACGCCGGGGCCCTAGGCGGTCGCCTACTTCGCCTATGCCTAAGGCCTGGCCTGGTTCCGGTTTCCTCCCTCAGTCCAGAGACATGCAGGTTAGATGGATTGGCGATTCTAAATTGGCCCTGGTGTGTGCTTGTTGTGTGTTTGTGTCCTGCAGTGGGTTAGCACCCTGCCCGGGATTGGTTCCTGCCTTGTGCCCTGTGTTGGCTGGGATTGGCTCCAGCAGACCCCCGTGATCCTGTGTTCGGATTCAGTGGGTTGGAAAATGGATGGATGGATAGATGAATTGTAAAAGAATAAACTCGACACACTTAAAAAGGTTTGAGGCAGCCACTTGTATATTATTCCTGGCTGCAAAAGATTCTTGCAATAGTATAGAGATGTTCTCAATACCGAGTCCAAAACAGAACTGTTGATGGTTTGTCAAGATGGTGGTTTTAAGGGATTGGACAGGAAGTGACGTAAGGGAACCGGAAGTGATCTTCATCAGATGTCAGAGTAGGTGCCAGAGGTGATATTCTTCTGGGTGCTGGAACCAGAAGTGACGTCATCTGTTCTAACCCTTTGCGGTCATTAGGCCAGAAAACTGGCCTTAGTAAAAAGTGCGCTATAGGTCGTCAGGCCACCGCTGGTGGCCCTGCATGTTTCTGACCGATTTGCACAGTCGCCTGGTCGAGAAAAGTGGCCTGTGTTATTCCTACGTGCTTGAAAAAAATAACTGCTGTAATTATTGGCGTTTTTTCAATAATTAATTACGACTAATGTAGCGTGACGTTGAAAATTAAATACGACTGCAAAGGGCTAAATCAGACAGGTTTTCCCCCAGCTGGTCTGTAGAGATAACAGGAGAAGGTTTAGTCCCCTGGCCTGACGTGGAATTGCCTTTGCTTTGTCCATACAACGTCTTCCTAATCACACGTGTGTGACAATATATATATTGTGGTGGGCATCTGGGGACTATACCTCCCCCGGAACCATTGTATGGGGGCCACGGGAATTCAGCATGGAAGCTCAACCCTATAGGGGCCTGTGGCCAGGGGGCGCCAGGACGATTGTGAAGCCCTGGATGTCAGCACTTCCACCACACCTGGATTATCGGGGACACCCGGAATGCTTCCAGATGCTCATGCGGCACGTGCCGCAGGAAGCTCGTCAGAGGGCACCTGGAGCACGTCCGGGTGGACATAAAAGGGGCCGCCTCCCTTCAGTCGTCAGCCAGAGTCATGTGGAAGTGGATGAAGCTCGGAGGAGAGGAGTGGAGGCGGTGAAGGCAGGACTTTAAGGGTGTGTGGTGCAAGGGCACTGGGTTGTGTGTGGGACTATATTCACTGTAAATACCGTAAATAAAATGTGTGGTGTTTGAACCGTTGGTGTTTGCCTGTCTGTGCCGAGGCTGATCTTCCGCTATATATATATATACAGTAATCCCTCCTCCATCGCGGGGGTTGCGTTCCAGAGCCACCCACGAAATAAGAAAATCCGCGAAGTAGAAACCATATGTTTTTATATTGTCATGCTTCGGTCACAGATTTGCGCAGAAACACAGGAGGTTGTAGAGAGACAGGAACGTTATTCAAACACTGCAAACAAACATTTGTCTCTTTTTCAAAAGTTTAAACTGTGCTCCATGACAAGACAGAGATGACAGTTCTGTCTCACAATTAAAAGAATAAACAAACATATCTTCCTCTTCAAAGGAGTGCGCGTCAGGAGCAGAGAATGTCAGAGAGACAGAGAAAAGCAAACAAATCAATAGGGCTGTTTGGCTTTTAAGTATGCGAAGCACCGCGGCACAAAGCTGTTGAAGGCGGCAGCTCACACCCCCTCCGTCAGGAGCAGACAAAGAGAGAGAGAGACAGAGAAAAACAAACAATCACAAATCAATACGTGCCCTTCGAGCTTTTAAGTATGCGAATAACCGTGCAGCATGTCGCTTCACGAAGCAGCTTCACAGAAGGTAGCAACGTGAAGATAATCTTTCAGCATTTTTAGACGAGCGTCCGTATCGTCTAGGTGTGCGAACAGCCCGCCTGCTCAATCCCCCTACGTCAGGATCAGAGAAAGTCAGAGCAAGAGAGAGAAAGAGAAAAGTAAGCTGGGTAGCTTCTCAGCCATCTGCCAATAGCGTCCCTTGTATGAAATCAACTGGGCAAACCAACTGAGGAAGAATGTACCAGAAATTAAAAGACCCATTGTCCGCAGAAATCCACGGACCAGCAAAAAATCTGCGATATATATTTAAATATGCTTACATATAAAATCCGCGATAGAGTGAAGCCGCGAAAGGCGAAGCGCGATATAGCGAGGGATTACTGTAGATATATATACAGAATAGACAGAATAACACCAGAGAGACACATAAAAGTTTGCAACCCAGTCCTGTACACTGTAGGTTGTGTGGATACTTAACTTGTTAAAGTAACAAAGGCTTCCATGAGACATTGTTTGCATGATACAGAAGACTTTTATATGTGACAGACAAGAAATGACAGTGATAATTGACAGTGACATAGAACTGATGAGCCAGAGGTGATAAGATGAGATGGAGGCGGAAGTGAGATCATTTAATGGAGTCGTATCTTCGGGACCCAGATGAGGACTGTGTCTTGGACGGAGTTACGAGTAATCTTTGCTTTTCCTGCATGTGTGTGACAATATATATATATGTGTGTGTGTGTGTGTTTATATAAAGATTTGAGGCCACATCATAAGGGTTGCTCCCATATTGAGCACCACCCACCAAAGAGCTACTTTTGCTGGAGACCCAGCCTCACGTTCCCTTCTCCTCCATTATTCAGCAGCTTGTGTGTCTTCAGCATGTTTAACCCTTCACCCCCTGAAGAGTATTCCCACTGCGCCTGTCTTCATCAAAATTAAATGCAAAGGGCGATGCAACTTTCAGCAGACATACTTTGTGTTTGGCTAAGTGTCTGGTGAGAGGCTCAGTGAGTGACAGGCTGGTTGGCTTTATGACTCATCTCATGCTGAGAGTGACACACTGGGAGTGAAAAGAGCGGCTGGGAGGCAGTTCTGACAACATAGTATTAGTAGCAGCAGTCACAGCAGTTATCATATCTCATGTTTACAGAGTCGAGTAAAATTCTTACTTCTATATCATATCAAAACAAATTTTATTTGTCACATATAAATTATACATACAGCGCAATGTGTACTGAAATGCTTACTTTAGAAAGCTCAAGAAAAAATATATATATTTGCCTTAATAAAAGGATAAGTGACTTTGTGTCTGTGTTTTTGTGTATGGTTTCAGTGTCTCTGTCATTCCAACAGATGGCACAACACAAATATTAACAATGTTTTTACGAATCCCTTACCAAATAGCATATAACAGAGACATATACATTGCATGTGTCATTCCTACAGATGGCGCATCACAAACATTTGTAATAATGAAATACATTGTTTTTTTCATTTCAGCAGATGCTACAACATAAACATTAACACTGCTTTCACGAATCCCATATCAAATGGCATTTAATAATAGATAGATAGATAGATAGATAGATAGATAGATAGATAGATACTTTATTAATCCCAAGGGGAAATTCCCATACTCCAGCAGCAGCATACTGATAAAAAAACAATATTAAATTAATGAGTGATAACAATGCAGGTATAACAGACAATAACTTTGAATAATGTTAACGTTTACCACCCTGGGTGGAATTGAAGAGTCGCATAGTGTAGTGGAGGAACGATCTCCTCAGTCTGTCAATAGAGCAGGACGGTGACAGCAGTCTGTCGCTGAAGCTGCTCCTCTGTCTGGAGATGATCCTGTTCAGTGGATGCAGTGGATTCTCCATGATTGGCAGGAGTCTGCTCAGCGCTCATCGCTCTGACACAGATGTGAGACTGTCCAGCTCCGTGCCTACAATAGAGCCTGCCTTCCTCACCAGTTTGTCCAGGTGTGAGGCGTCCCTCTTCTTTATGCTGCCTCCCCAGCACACCACTGCATAGAAGAGGGCGCTTGCCACAACTGTCTGATAGAACATCTGCAGTATCTTATTGCAGATGTTGAAGGATGCCAGCCTTCTAAGGAAGTATAGTCGGCTCTGTCCTCTCTTGCACAGAGCATCAGTATTGGCAGTCCACTCCAGTTTATCATCCAGCTGCACTCCCAGGTATTTATAGGTCTGCACCCTCTGCACACAGTCACCTCTGACGATCACGGGGTCCATGATGGGCCTGGTCCTCCTAAAATCCACCACCAGCTCTTTGGTTTTGCTGGTGTTCAGGTGTAGGTGGTCTGAGTCGCACCCTTTAACAAAGTCCTTGATTAGGTCCCTATACTCCTCCTCCTGCACACTCCTGATGCAGCCCACGATAGCAGCGTCATCAGCGAACTTTTGCACGTGGCAGGACCCTGAGTTGTATTGGAAGTCCGATGTATATAGGCTGAACAGGACCGGAGAAAGTACAGTCCCCTGCGGCGCTCCTGTGCTGCTGACCACAATGTCAGACCTGCAGGTCCTGAGACGCACATACTGAGGTCTGTCTGTAAGACAGATAGTATTTCTCAAAATACTCCATGGGCAACGTTTTGCATATTATTGCTGAATTGGACTCTGACATGTCGGACTCCAATGCTGATATCAGTGGTCGAACGCGAATGTGAGGTACTAGCATCAGCTGATCGATCCCCAGCTGATTGTGATGCAGGTTTGTGCAGCTGATGCGCCTACAGCAATGTTTGCCTGGGGGGACCACCACGAACAAGGACAAGAGGTACAAACCAGACCGCATTGCACTGCGACTGCCACGTGAAGACAGCCACAAGACATGGTGAACTGACTTCCACTGAATGAAGCAACAGATGTTTTATGTTGATTTATGTGTGAAACCATTGTTTTGTGTGCTTTTCAAAAAACTGCATTTCCGCCCCCTACTCACTTTGCTTGCCCACCCCCAGGTTTGGTTAACCGGATATACAATTTAAAGAGATTGTTATTTTCATGGGAAATGTTACATATGCATTATTTTCACTTTTACTTTAAAACTTTTGTAAAAACAATACTTGTCCTTTATTTCCGGCCCCAGGCGTAGTTACATCTCTTTCTCGCAGGACGTATAACGCTGCTCACGTTGTGAAGGGGGGGTGGCAGAACACACACTAAGGAGATGCCGTCGGATCATCTGCTGGCTTTCTGCTGCTGGCGAGCTGCATGTTTTGCTTGTCGCTTGTCGTTGTTTTAAGTGCTGGGAGCAAGTTAAAGTGTCTCTCGTAGGACTTGAAATTGTCTTCCGAGAAGATCACGTCTCGTCTCCCCAGTCTCCCTCCCAAAGATTTTTTTTTATAATAGAGAGAAAATATTCAGCCCTCAAAGAGTTAAATAACTAACACGTCCTCCATATTCACTTCCGTATCGAATACAAACTCTGTTTGTTTGCTCACTCATCAGTTTATCTATGGAAATGCTCCACAATATCTCAAGGAACTCCATATACTACAATCCACTGCAAGAAACCTCCATTTTGCAAATACCTACCTCCTTCGCCCCCTGTGACCAAACTTCATACAATGGGTGACAGAGCCTTTGCAGTCACTGCTCCACGGCTCTGGAATGGCCTACCAGAGAGCCTAAGAACACAGCAGATTGTGGGCTCTTTTACAAAACAGCTAAAGACTTTTCTATTTAGGAAAGCTTATTAACAAGAATGCTATAATTATTGTTGTTTTATCTCTGTTTTTATGTCGCTTTGCCTTTGTTTAAACTTTTTATGTAGCACTTTGAGATTTACTGCTAATGTAAAGTGCCCTATAAATACTGAGAAAAGTGCTATATAAATGTAACAAATTATTACTATTATTATTAAATAAAATGCATTATTATTATTATTATTATTATTATTATTACAGGAACCTAATCAAGGACTTTGTTAAATGGTGCGACTCAAACCACCTACACCTGAACACCAGCAAAACCAAGGAGCTGGTGGTGGATTTTAGGAGGACCAGACCCCTCATAGACCCCGTGATTATCAGAGGTGACTGTACAGAGGGTACAGACCTATAAATACCTGGGAGTGCAGCTGGATGATAAATTGGACTGCACTGCCAATACTGATGCTCTGTGCAAGAAAGGGCAGAGCCGACTATACTTCCTTAGAAGGCTGGCGTCCTTCAACATCTGCAATAAGATGCTGCAGATGTTCTACCAGACGGTTGTGGCAAGCGCCCTCTTCTACGCGATGGTGTGCTGGGAAGGCAGCATAAAGAAGAGGGACGCCTCACTCCTGGACAAACTGGTGAGGAAGGCAGGCTCTATTGTAGGCACAGAGCTGGACAGCTTGACATCAGTGGCAGAGCAACGGGCGCTGAGCAGACTCCTGTCAATCATGGAGAATCCACTGCATCCACTAAACAGGATCATCTCCAGACAGAGGAGCAGCTTCAGTGACAGACTGCTGTCCACCGTCCTGCTCCACTGACAGACTAAGGAGATCATTCCTCCCCCACACTATGCGACTCTTCAATTCCACCCGGGGGGTAAACGTTAACATTATATAAAGTTATTGTCTGTTATTCCTGCATTGTTATCACTCTTTAATTTAATATTGTTCTTTATCAGTATGCTGCTGCTGGAGTATGTGAATTTCCCCTTGAGATTAATAAAGTATCTATCTATCTATCTATCTATCTATCTATCTATCTATCTATCTATCTATCTATCTATCTATCTATCTATCTATCTATCTATCTATCTATCTATCTATCTATCTATCTATCTATCTATCTATTATATAGTGCCTTTCATATCTATCTATCTATCTATCTATCTATCTATCTATCTATCTATCTATCTATCTATCTATCTATCTATCTATCTATCTATTATATAGTGCCTTTCATATCTATCTATCTATCTATCTATCTATCTATCTATCTATCTATCTATCTATCTATCTATCTATTATATAGTGCCTTTCATATCTATCTATCTATCTATCTATCTATCTATCTATCTATCTATCTATCTATCTATCTATCTATCTATCTATCTATTATATAGTGCCTTTCATATCTATCTATCTATCTATCTATCTATCTATCTATCTATCTATCTATCTATCTATCTATCTATCTATCTATTATATAGTGCCTTTCATATCTATCTATCTATCTATCTATCTATCTATCTATCTATCTATCTATCTATCTATCTATCTATCTATCTATCTATCTATTATATAGTGCCTTTCATATCTATCTATCTATCTATCTATCTATCTATCTATCTATCTATCTATCTATCTATCTATCTATCTATCTATCTATCTATTATATAGTGCCTTTCATATCTATCTATCTATCTATCTATCTATCTATCTATCTATCTATCTATCTATCTATCTATCTATCTATCTATCTATCTATCTATCTATCTATCTATTATATAGTGCCTTTCATATCTATCTATCTATCTATCTATCTATCTATCTATCTATCTATCTATCTATCTATCTATCTATCTATCTATCTATCTATCTATCTATCTATTATATAGTGCCTTTCATATCTATCTATCTATCTATCTATCTATCTATCTATCTATCTATCTATCTATCTATCTATCTATCTATCTATCTATCTATCTATTATATAGTGCCTTTCATATCTATCTATCTATCTATCTATCTATCTATCTATCTATCTATCTATCTATTATATAGTGCCTTTCATATCTATCTATCTATCTATCTATCTATCTATCTATCTATCTATCTATCTATCTATCTATCTATCTATCTATCTATCTATCTATCTATCTATCTATCTATCTATCTATCTAGTGATTAACAATGTTCCCCATGTATGATTCGCGTTGTGATTGTATAGGAAGAGTTTTCCGTGAAATGTTCTTCTGTCTTTGTTGCATGACGAAAGAGCGAGCGAGCGAGAGAGGGAGAGAGAGAGAGCACGCGCGAACGAGCAAGAGAGAGAGGGAGAGAGAGCGCACTCGAGCGAATGAGCAAGAGAGACCAAGAGAGAGAGAGAGAGAGTGCACACGAGCGAGAGAGAGAGAGAGCGCACACGAACGAGCGAGCGAGAGAGAGAGTGCACTCGAGCAAATGAGCAAGAGAGACCGAGAGAGAGAGAGTGTGCACGAGCGAGCGAGAGAGAGAGAGAGAGCGCACTCGAGCGAATGAGCAAGAGAGACCGAGAGAGAGAGAGAGCGCACTCGAGCGAATGAGCAAGAGAGACTGAGAGAGAGAGAGTGCACATGAGCGAGAGAGAGAGAGAGCGCACTCGAGCGAGCGAGCGAGCGAGAGAGAGAGAGAGCACTCGAGCAAATGAGCAAGAGAGACTGAGAGAGAGAGAGAGTGCACACGAGCGAGCGAGCGAGCGAGAGAGAGAGAGAGAGCGCACTCGAGCGAATGAGCAAGAGAGACCGAGAGAGAGAGAGAGAGAGTGCACACGAGCGAGAGAGAGAGAGAGCACACACGAGCGAGCGAGCGAGCGAGAGAGAGAGAGAGAGCACACTCGAGCAAATGAGCAAGAGAGACCGAGAGAGAGAGAGAGAGAGTGCGCACGAGCGAGCGAGAGAGAGAGAGAGCGCATTCGAGCGAATGAGCAAGAGAGACAGAGAGAGAGAGAGAGAGAGTGCGCACGAGCGAGCGAGAGAGAGAGAGCGCACTCGAGCGAATGAGCAAGAGAGACCGAGAGAGAGAGAGAGAGAGAGTGCACACGAGCGAGAGAGAGAGAGAGCGCACTCGAGCAAATGAGCAAGAGAGACAGAGAGAGAGAGAGAGAGAGAGTGCACACGAGCGAGAGAGAGAGAGAGCGCACACGAGCGAGCGAGCGAGAGAGAGAGAGAGAGCGCACTCGAGCGAATGAGCAAGAGAGACCGAGAGAGACAGAGAGAGAGTGCACACGAGCGAGAGAGAGAGAGCGCACTCGAGCGAATGAGCAAGAGAGACCGAGAGAGAGAGAGAGAGAGAGTGCACACGAGCGAGAGAGAGAGAGAGCGCACTCGAGCAAATGAGCAAGAGAGACAGAGAGAGAGAGAGAGAGAGAGTGCACACGAGCGAGAGAGAGAGAGAGCGCACACGAGCGAGCGAGCGAGAGAGAGAGAGAGAGCGCACTCGAGCGAATGAGCAAGAGAGACCGAGAGAGACAGAGAGAGAGTGCACACGAGCGAGAGAGAGAGAGCGCACTCGAGCGAATGAGCAAGAGAGACCGAGAGAGAGAGAGAGAGAGTGCGCACGAGCGAGCGAGAGAGAGAGAGAGCGCACTCGAGCGAATGAGCAAGAGAGACAGAGAGAGAGAGAGAGAGAGTGCGCACGAGCGAGCGAGAGAGAGAGAGCGCACTCGAGCGAATGAGCAAGAGAGACCGAGAGAGAGAGAGAGAGAGAGTGCACACGAGCGAGAGAGAGAGAGAGCGCACTCGTGCAAATGAGCAAGAGAGACAGAGAGAGAGAGAGAGAGAGAGAGTGCACACGAGCGAGAGAGAGAGAGAGCGCACACGAGCGAGCGAGCGAGAGAGAGAGAGAGAGCGCACTCGAGCGAATGAGCAAGAGAGACCGAGAGAGACAGAGAGAGAGTGCACACGAGCGAGAGAGAGAGAGCGCACTCGAGCGAGAGAGAGAGAGAGCACACACGAGCGAGCGAGCGAGCGAGAGAGAGAGAGAGAGCACACTCGAGCAAATGAGCAAGAGAGACCGAGAGAGAGAGAGAGAGAGAGCGCACGAGCGAGCGAGAGAGAGAGAGAGCGCACTCGAGCGAATGAGCAAGAGAGACAGAGAGAGAGAGAGAGAGAGTGCGCACGAGCGAGCGAGAGAGAGAGAGCGCACTCGAGCGAATGAGCAAGAGAGACCGAGAGAGAGAGAGAGAGAGAGCGCACACGAGCGAGAGAGAGAGAGAGCGCACTCGAGCAAATGAGCAAGAGAGACAGAGAGAGAGAGAGAGAGAGAGTGCACACGAGCGAGAGAGAGAGAGAGCGCACACGAGCGAGCGAGCGAGAGAGAGAGAGAGAGCGCACTCGAGCGAATGAGCAAGAGAGACCGAGAGAGACAGAGAGAGAGTGCACACGAGCGAGAGAGAGAGAGCGCACTCGAGCGAATGAGCAAGAGAGACCGAGAGAGAGAGAGAGAGAGAGTGCACACGAGCGAGAGAGAGAGAGAGAGAGCGCACTCGAGCGAATGAGCAAGAGAGACCGAGAGAGAGAGAGAGAGAGAGTGCACACGAGCGAGAGAGAGAGAGAGCGCACTCGAGCAAATGAGCAAGAGAGACAGAGAGAGAGAGAGAGAGAGTGCACACGAGCGAGAGAGAGAGAGAGCGCACACGAGCGAGCGAGCGAGAGAGAGAGAGAGAGCGCACTCGAGCGAATGAGCAAGAGAGACCGAGAGAGACAGAGAGAGAGTGCACACGAGCGAGAGAGAGAGAGCGCACTCGAGCGAATGAGCAAGAGAGACTGAGAGAGAGAGAGAGTGCACACGAGCGAGCGAGCAAGCGAGAGAGAGAGAGAGAGCGCACTCGAGCGAATGAGCAAGAGAGACCGAGAGAGAGAGAGAGTGCACACGAGCGAGAGAGAGAGAGAGCGCACACGAGCGAGCGAGCGAGAGAGAGAGAGAGAGAGCGCACTCGAGCAAATGAGCAAGAGAGACCGAGAGAGAAAGAGAGAGAGTGCGCACGAGCGAGCGAGAGAGAGAGAGAGAGCGCACTCGAGCGAATGAGCAAGAGAGACCGAGAGAGAGAGAGAGAGAGAGAGTGCACACGAGCGTGAGAGAGAGAGAGAGAGCGCACTCAAGCGAATGAGCAAGAGAGACTGAGAGAGAGAGAGAGTGCACACGAGCGAGCGAGCAAGCGAGAGAGAGAAAGAGAGCGCACTCGAGCGAATGAGCAAGAGAGACCGAGAGAGAGAGAGAGAGAGTGCACACGAGCGAGAGAGAGAGCGCACACGAGCGAGCGAGCGAGAGAGAGAGCGCACTTGAGCAAATGAGCAAGAGAGACCGAGAGAGAGAGAGAGAGAGTGCACACGAGCGAGAGAGAGAGAGAGCGCACACGAGCGAGCGAGCGAGAGAGAGAGCGCACTCGAGCGAATGAGCAAGAGAGACCGAGAGAGAGAGAGAGAGAGAGAGAGTGCACACGAGCGAGAGAGAGAGAGAGAGCGCACTCGAGGGAATGAGCAAGAGAGACCGAGAGAGAGAGAGAGTGCACACGAGCGAGAGAGAGAGAGAGAGAGAGCGCACTCGAGCAAATGAGCAAGAGAGACCGAGAGAGAGAGAGAGAGTGCACATGAGAGAGCGAGCGAGAGAGAGAGCGCACTCGAGCGAATGAGCAAGAGAGACCGAGAGAGAGAGAGAGAGAGAGAGTGCACACGAGCGAGAGAGAGAGAGAGCGCACTCGAGGGAATGAGCAAGAGAGACAGAGAGAGAGAGAGAGTGCACACGAGCGAGAGAGAGAGAGAGCGCACTCGAGCAAATGAGCAAGAGAGACCGAGAGAGAGAGAGAGAGAGTGCACACGAGAGAGCAAGCGAGAGAGAGAGCGCACTCGAGCGAATGAGCAAGAGAGGCCGAGAGAGAGAGAGAGTGCACACGAGCGAGCGAGCAAAAGAGAGAGAGAGCGCACGAGCGAGCGAGCGAGAGAGAGAGAGAGACCGAGAGAGAGAGGGAGAGAGAGTGCACATGAGCGAGCGAGCGAGAGAGAGAGAGAGAGAGCGCACTCCAGCGAATGAGCAAGAGAGAGAGAGAGAGAGCGCGCGTGAGCGAACGAGAGAAAGAGAAAGAACGAGTGAACAACAAAGAGAGAGAGAGAGAGCGCGTGCGAGCGAACGAGAGAGAGAAAGCACGAGCGAATGAGCAAGAGAGAGAGAGAGAGAGAGAGTGCGTGCAAGAGAAAGAGAGCGAACGAGACAACCCAAGCAGAAGAAGTAAACATTACAGAAAAAAATTTCCTTGTGTATGACGCGCACCTGATTTTCTAATGCTAATTTTTGGGAAAAAATGTGTGCGTGGTACACGGGTAAATACGGTAAACTACAAGATTAAAGTGGACATTTCTAGATTTCAGCCTCACTTTTTTTCTCTGTGGCTTAAATACGCTGCTGTACATTCTGGTCCTGTTGTGAAGGTGCAAAAAAAAAAAAAAAGAAGATGGCATATGGGACTTTTAAAATGTAGTATCATGTCATTATGATCGGGAATATGCGATGCTTGAATAAAAAAGCACCACGATTACATTTGTATGTCGGCATTTTGCTTCACTTCATCGAACCATTCCTCAAACATTGCAGCAGGCACATCGATCCACAAAGTGGCTTTCTGTCACATGTAGATAGTGTGGCTGATGGCTGGGTCCCATGCCTGGCCGGGACGCCCCTTCAATGGGTATTCAGGGGGAGCAGCCCTGAACGGTGCAGTACCTCCCCCTGGACGCTGGATGGCCGCCCCCCCCAATGGGTCTGCACCCAGTACTCCAGATGAGGCCTCACCAGTGTGTTATAAAGACTGAGCAGAACCTCCTGTGACTTGTACTCTACACATCAAGACGCTATATAACCTGACATTCTGTTAGCCTTCTTAATGGCGTCTGAACACTGTCTGGCAGTTGATCGTGTCAAGTTCACTATGACCCCTAAATCCTTCTCATGAGGTGGACTCTCGATTTTCCAACCGCTCATTGTGTATTCAAACCTCATATTTTTACTTCCTATGTGTAATTCTTTACATTTACTGACATTAAATTCCATCTGTCACAAATCTGCCCAAGCCTGTCTGCTGTCCAAATCCTTCTGTAATGATATAACGGATTCCAAATTATCTGCTGATCCACCTATCTTGGTATCATCTGCAAACTTAACCAGCTTGTTCCTTATTTTCCTATCTAAATCATTTATTTACTGTATATTAAAAATAGCAGCGGCACCAGCACTGCCTCCTGCTGGTCACCACTCTTAACATCGACCAGTTCTGATGAGGTTCCTCACACCATCACCCTCTGCTTCCTTCTTTTAGTTTAATGCCCACCCTCTCAAGTGGCACTTTATCAAATGATTTCTGAAAGTCCAGATAAATAATATCATCTGCTCCATTTTGATCGTATCATTTTGTTGCCTCCTCATAGAATTCCAGCATGTTAGTAAAACATGACCTCCCTCTTCTGACCCAACACTGACTGTTCCTAATAACTCCTGTCCTTGCCAGGTGTTGCTCGATCTTATCCTTAATAATTCCTTCCATTAATTTTCCCGTGATGCACGTTAAGCTTACTGGCCTATAGTTGCTTGGATCTGCCCTGTCACCCTTTTTATATGATGGGATGATATTTGCCATTTTCCAGTCCTTCGGATTCTCTCCAGTGCGCAGTGACTTCCTAAAAATATGTGTCAAGGGTTTATATTTGTACTCACTAGTCTCCTTAAGAACTCGAGGATAAATATAATCAGGTCCTGGTGATTTGTTAGATCTCATCTTATTTAATCTCAGCAGCACTTCTCTCTCTACAATTTCCAAATCCCTCAGCACCTCCTTAATAGTCCCTGTTACTGCTCTGAGGTTATCCACTTGCTCACTCGTGAACACCTCAGAAAAATGTAAGTTTAAGGGATCCGCTGTTTCACTGTCTGTATCTTTTAATTCCCCTTCACTATTTCTGATGCACTTGACCTCCTCCTTGACTGTTCTTTTACTACTAGAATACTGAAAGAATCTCTTCAGGTCGTCTTTCACCTTATCTGCTATATTCCTCTCCAACTGTCTTTTAGCCTCCCTGATATCCTTCTTAATGGTTGCCCTCATGTTCTCATTCGCTCTACGTTTCACTTTGCAGTCATTAGTCTTATTTGCCTTATAAAGCAGTTTTTTCCTTTTCAACTTCTTTTTTAATGTTTATTAATCCACCGTGGAGTTTTTTTTGTTTCCTATTAATTCCAAATTTAGGTCTGTATCTGTCCTGCATTACATGTCAAACATTTTTAAACCTGTTCCATTACTCCTCGACTGTCTCCACACTTAAAAGCTTATCCCAGTGTATCCTACTTAGACTTTGTCGCATCTGCTCAAAATTAGCCTACCAAAGTTCAACTTAACAATTTTATTCTTTGCATCTGCACTCTTACAAAATACTGAGAATTGTATTACATTAAGGTCATGTGACCCTAGTGGTCCAATCACCTCTACACCCTCAATTCTATCCTGATTATTACAAAATACTAAATCCAGACAGGCTTCACCCCGTGTTGGCTCTTTAACATGCTGTGTTAGAAAACAGCCACTGATTACGTCTAAAGACTCCTGCTCTTGTGCTCCTCCATCTGTAAGGTTATTCCAGTTAATATTTGGATAATTAAAGTCCCCCATGACTATAATATCTCCCTGTAAACTTGCCTTTTTGATATTACTAAAAAGATGTGTGTTGAAATTACTGTCTGCATTGGGTGGTCTATAACACACTCCTGAAATAAGACCTCTAATCAAGTTCCACCTTGATCACCTGTTTGGTAGAATTGGAAAAGCTGACCATGTCTGGGGGCGGCACGGTGGCGCAGTGGGTAGCGCTGCTGCCTTGCAGTTGGGAGACCTGGGGACCTGGGTTCGCTTCCCGGGTCCTCCCTGCGTGGAGTTTGCATGTTCTCCCCGTGTCTGCGTGGGTTTCCTCCCACAGTCCAAAGACATGCAGGTTAGGTGGATTGGCGATTCTAAATTGGCCTTAGTGTGTGCTTGGTGTGTTTGTGTGTGTCCTGCGGTGGGTTGGCGCCCTGCCTGGGACTGGTTCTTACCTTGTGCCCTGTGTTGGCTGGGATTGGCTCCAGCAGACCCCCGTGACCCTGTGTTCAGATTCAGCGGGTTGGAAAATGGATGGATGGATGGACCATGTCTGGACGCAGTGTTGTTGAGGTGATGTGCTCTGGAAAGCGCCCATCAGTCTTGACTCTGGCGTGTATTTCTCTCCAGCCTTAATGAAGTATGCTATTTTTTACCGTTTAATAGTTTTTTACAGGGTAGCTATGGAGAAGTAACACAAATGACGGGCTCTCTGTGTGTCTAAATCGCGTGTGCATGTGGTTGTTAGGATTGCTGGCGTGTTATTAAAACACGCTGTTCGAGTTCGGTGAAGCCTCTTTGGTCATTTCACAACCTAAACTCCGGTGCGAATTCCTCACTTGAATGCGATGCTGAGACGTTCTGCTGCCGCATTTATTTAGATAGATAGATAGATAGATAGATAGATAGATAGATAGATAGATAGATAGATAGATAGATAGATAGATAGATAGATAGATAGATAGATAGATAGATAGATAGATAGATAGATAGATAGATAGATAGATAGATACTTTATTAATTTTGTGTGGGTGGGCAGCAAGAGTCCAGAAAGGGCCGGCCTGCATTAACATTATTCGCTCCGCTTTAAACACTTGACAGCCCGGTGTGTGCGCCCCCAAAATAAATCTGGACATTCACTTATTTTACATTCCAGTGAGCAGATGAGATCGGCGGAGTATCGTCTCCCAGCCATCTGAATAAAACATTCACTCCGCCAAGACCTGCTTATGCAAAACAATTTTCTGCCTCTTCCATCTCCCGAAACCCCAGGCAGACGCGGCTGCTGAGCTGAGCCGGAGTGACGGCACAGCTGACTCTACAAAGCACCTCATTTGCCGGCGGACTGCGAAACAAGCAGCTTATCAGAATGCGAGCGCAAGCTGAGGGCACCCGCTAGCCTGGCAGGACCTCGCCTCGCTCGGCAGCCACGCGTCAAGAAGAGCCGACAAATTGCCTGTCATGTAGCACATCAGCGAGGTGGGAGAGGGAGAGAGAGAAAAGAGAGAGATGCGGAAAACGCAGGCGAAGGAGCGTCGATTCGTTAACAGGAGACCGGGGGCTCCTCTTGGTGGGGCGGGGTGGCTCTTCAAAGCTTTGCGCCACTGCCTTCTTCTGTAATGTAATAAGGGCTCCCCCTCTGGCGTCCTGCTTCAGTATGAAGGTTTATTGTGTTGATGATGTACATTTTTCTTCACGATGTGTTCATTTGTCCCTTGTGCTTGTGGGTGGTACCATAAGGGGCGGGGCTACCTGTTCATCTCCACTAGGAACAGCCCTCCACCCTGTTTATGGGCGGGTCTTCCCATGATTCCTTGCAGTTCATTGACAGCGCTGGGAGTGGAGAGAGAGTTCTTGTGATTCTGCTGTGCTTTATGATTGCGATTCGATTTTCGGGTATTTTGAACCCCTGCTCTGTTTTTGTTTTGTTTTTTTTTTATTCCGTACTGGGTCTGTGTTGATTGATAATTTTTGAACTGATGCTCTACTTTCAACCTCGATTTTTTGGATTCCGTATTGGGACTTTGGTTTACTGTGTTACGCCTTGCCTATGCCTTTCTCCTTGTGCTCTTCGGAGCTTTGGAACTTGTATGACTTTTGTGGAAATAAACCCTTTTACTTTTATCAAGATCCATCTCTGCCCATTTTGGATCTAGACGGGGTATTTTGATGGTATTTCCAGCTCCCCACTCTAGTGGGCAACCTTGGAAGTGTTTAAGGCAGCTGTGCATTTTGAACCCAAGCAACTTCATGACATCTGGCTGGGGTTTCAAAGTCCTGCTTCTTGACTTTTCTTTGTGCCATTTATTTATGTTGCTTTAGTTAATTATGTGCATTGATCTTGTCTTTAATTCTTTCAGGGCTGATGTCGACTTTTGTCGAAATTCAGGGGTAAAGGATGGTAATCGGCTGTAAACTGTGACAAAATTCGCCCTTACGTTTTAGTTCGACTCTCTTTGCTAAGTTAAGTAGCTTTATTGATTTGACCTCGATTCCCTGCACACGCATGAGTAGCGAAGAGCAAACAACCTCTAAAATGGCATCAACAACAACAACAACATTTATTTATATAGCACATTTTCATACAGAAAGTAGCTCAAAATGCTTTACATAATGAAGAAAAGAAAAATAAAAGACAAAATAAGAAATTAAAATAAGACAACATTAGTTAACATAGAAAGGAGTAAGGTCCGATGGCCAGGGTGGACAGAAAAAACAAAAAAAAAACTCCAGAAAGCTGAAGAAAGAAATAAAATCTGTAGGGGTTCCAGGCCACGAGACCACCCAGTCCCCTCTGGGCATTCTACCTAACATAAATGAAATAGTCCTCTTTGTAGTTAGGGTTCTCACGGATTCACTTGATGCTGATGGTCATACAGACTTCTGGCTTTTAATCCATCCATCATTATTGGAACATCATGGTGCTTTGGGTAGATGGTGGTGGCGCAAGCCACCACCAAAAGGACACCGGAAAAGGAAACAGAAGAGTGAGTAGGGGTTAGTACGGATTTTAGAGCCACCATGAAAAGTTATTATAATGAATTCGATATACAGTAATCCCTCCTCCATCACGGGGGTTGCGTTCCAGAGCCACCCACGAAATAAGAAAATCCGCGAAGTAGAAACCATATGTTTATATGGTTATTTTTATATTGTCATGCTTGGGTCACAGATTTGCGCAGAAACACAGGAGGTTGTAGAGAGACAGGAACGTTATTCAAACACTGCAAACAAACATTTGTCTCTTTTTCAAAAGTTGAAACTGTGCTCCATGACAAGACAGAGATGACAGTTCCGTCTCACAATTAAAAGAATGCAAACATATCTTCCTCTTCAAAGGAGTGCGCGTCAGGAGCACAGGCTGTCAGAGAGATAGACAGAAAAGCAAACAAATCAATAGGGCTGCTTTTAAGTATGCGAAGCACCGCGGCACAAAGCTGTTGAAGGCGGCAGCTCACACCCCCTCCGTCAGGAGCAGACAGAGAGAGAGAGAGAGAGAGAGACATAGAGAGAGACCGAGTTTGTTTTTCAAGCACAAATCAATACGTGCCCTTCGAGCTTTTAAGTATGCGAAGCACTGTGTAGCATGTCGTTTCAGGAAGCAGCTGCACAAAAGATAGCAACGTGAAGATAATCTTTCAGCATTTTTAGACGAGCGTCTGTATCGTCTAGGTGTGCGAACAGCCCCCCTGCTCAATCCCCCTATGTCAGGATCTGAGAAACTCAGCGCAAGAGAGACAGAGAAAAGTAAGTTGGGTAGCTTCTCAGCCATCTGCCAATAGCGTCCCTTGTATGAAATCAACTGGGCAAACCAACTGAGGAAGCATGTACCAGAAATTAAAAGACCCATTGTCCGCAGAAACCCGCGAAGCAGCGAAAAATCCGCGATATATATTTAAATATGCTTACATATAAAATCCGCGATGGAGTGAAGCCGCGAAAGGCGAAGCGCGATATAGCGAGGGATTACTGTACAGAGTATCAGGATTTAAATTACAGTGAAGTTATGAGAAGGCCATGTTAAAGTAATGTGTTTTCAGCAGTTTTTTAAAGTGCTCCACTGTATTAGTCTGGCGAATTCCTATTGGCAGGCTATTCCAGATTTTAGGTGCATAACAGCAGAAGGCCGCCTCACCACTTCTTTTAAGTTTTGCTCTTGGAATTCTAAGGAGACACTCAGTTGAGGACCTGAGGTTGCGATTTGGAATATAAGACGTCAGACATTCCGATATGTAAGATGGAGTGAGATTATTTAAGCCTTTATAAACCATAAACAGAATTTTAAAATCAATCCTGAATGACACAGGTAACCAGTGTAGTGACATCAAAACTAGAGAGATGTGCTCGGATTTTCTTTTCCTGGTAAGGATTCTAGCAGCTGCATTCTGCACTAGTTGCAAACGATTGATGTCTTTTTTGGGTAGTCCTGAGAGGAGTGCGTTACAGTAATCTAGCCGACTGAAAACAAACGCGTGAACTAATTTCTCAGCATCTTTCAATGATATAAGAGGTCTAACTTTTGCTAAGTTTCTTAAGTAACAAAATGCTGCCCTAGTGATCTGATTAATATGCAATTTAAAATTTAGATTACAGTCAACAGTTGCCCCTAAGCTTTTTACCTCTGTTTTGACTTTTAATCCTAATGCATCCAGTTTATTTCTAATAACCTCATTGTATCCATTATTGCCAATTACTAAGATTTCAGTTTTCTGTTTATTTAATTTGAGAAAGTTACTATTCAGCCATTCTGAGATACAAGTGAGACATTGTGTTAGTGAATCAAGAGAGTCGGGGTCATCAGGTGCAATTGATAAATACAGCTGTGTGTCATCAGCATAGCTGTGGTAGCTCACGTTATGCCCTGAGATAATCTGACCTAATGGAAGTATGTAGATTGAGAAGAGCAGCGGACCCTGGATAGAGCCTTGTGGACCACCATATAGGATATCATGTGTCTTTGAGTTGTAATTACCACAACTAACAAAGAATTTCCTCCCTGCCAGG
This sequence comes from Erpetoichthys calabaricus, assembly GCF_900747795.2. NCBI lineage: Eukaryota > Metazoa > Chordata > Cladistia > Polypteriformes > Polypteridae > Erpetoichthys > Erpetoichthys calabaricus. Next base: position 14,172,679 of record NC_041396.2, on the reverse strand, counting down.
TAGGATTCAAACCAATTTAAGACACTGCCAGAGAGGCCCACCCACTGACTAAGGCGATTTCTAAGAATATTATGATCAATGGTGTCAAATACGGCACTCAGATCTAAGAGTATGAGAACAGATAAATGGCCTCTGTCTGCATTTACCCGCAAGTCATTGACTACTTTAACGAGTGCAGTTTCTGTGCTGCGATTTGTTCTAAAACCTGACTGAAATTTATCTGAATTTATCAACATCTGGCGAGAGACTAAAGCGAATGTGCAAAATAAAGTACTCCATGGACGTTTTACGTATTATTGCTGAATCGGACTCTGACTTGTCAGACTTGGAATTTGATGCAAATGATTTGGAGATGGAGATCAAAAGCAAAAGTGAGGGACCAGCATCAGCTGATCGGTCCCCAGCTGATCGCGGTGCTGAACACGTTTGTGTAGCTGATATGCCAACAGCAGCATTCACCTGGGAGGACCACCACTTATGATGACAAGAGGTACAGACAATATTGCATCACACTGCAACTGCCACTGCTGCCCACGTGCTGTGTGAAGACAGCCAGGCAGCTGGCCCACCGTGCATTCCTGCTGGCCATCGGGGCGCCCCTGTGCAGCCACTGTCGCCAGAGATGCCAAACATGCGCCAACAGCAGCCACAGCATGCAGTAACAGACGTTTTATGTTGATTTATGTATGAAACCATTGCTTTGTGTACTTTTCAGAAAACTGAGTTTTTTGGAAAAAATATTCAGCCTTCAAAGAGTTAAGCTACCTGTGTTACGTCGCATGTGTTGTAAATGGGTGGTCCTCCAAGAGGCGGAGCCACCTGCCAATTGCTGGTCTATAAATCCAGAAGGGTCTCCCACAGTTCCTGGCACAGTGTATTGTGAAAGCGCTCGGGAGTTGGTGAGTTTTATGTGTTTTGCTGTTCCTTGTGCTTTTCTGGGGTTTTGCTTTGCGGTCCCCCCCTCCTCCTCCACCATAACCTATCATCTATGGTGGAGGAGAGAAAGCATTAGATTCATCAAAAATTTTCATTTCCGGTTTTCGACGGATTTCAACGTTTTAAGGTCCCTTGATACCGATAATATTGATATCTCGATGATGGGTTTGTGTCTGTCTGTGTCTCACAGTTTCTTGTGGACGGTCTAGAGCTAAAATGGCTGGACAGAAAAATACCAAACTCGAAACTTAAGCCTGTTATGAGATGACAATGTGCTGATTAGTTTTTAAGCCAAATCATACAAGAGAAAGAGGCACCATAATACCGTAATTCTGCAATTAATTCTGAATTTTTATCATCAATTGCTATCATAATTATCTATTTTATGATCAGAAAGATCAGCATCAGAGTGGTAAATAATTACTGAAATGTTAGACAGTAGTTTAGGTAACTTGGTTCCCAGGGCACAAAACCTACAGATGCTCATGTCCAAATTTTTTTCCAAGTCAACTCAAATTTATTCATGAAAGCACATTGCAGGAGGCACACGGAAGGACAGGCATCCCAGCACGAAAACGGGAAGATCAGTTACCCAGAGGGGAGTGTCCCATGGATACAGAAAGGCATCCCGACCAAGAGAAAGAAGGAGATCGCACCCGAACAAGGCTGTCCTAGGGTAAGAGTGGACATCCCAGCTGGACATGGTTCCAGTACCTTCTCAGGACGGAAGAAAAGGGAAGGACAGGGAAAGACTCTCGCAGAGGGATATCTACTTCCCCCTGAAGCTAGATGGCTGCAGCCCTCCATGACGACACCCATTCGGGAAACAGCAGGGAATGCTGGGAGATGTAGTTCGGCAATACAGCTCTGCTGAGAACCATGGGTGCTGCAAAGAGGGGCGCTGTAGGGAAATCCGTTCCCCAATTTATGGGATTTCCGTGTGACCCTGTTGTGGGGTACAAAATCTGTAAATTTTGGACTGTATTTTTGTTATATTTTGTTCAAGACAAAACAACAGATGAACTTAATTTAAATTCAAAGACAATCTGTTTTCCTAAATCACAGTTCCATTTGTTTGAACTGACCAGCAATTCAGGAGATGCCTCAGGCATCTGGGACAACAAGTTGCTAAATGGGTTTACAGCCTGGGAAAAGAAGACATACTAGTAGGTACTAAGCAACATCGAAAAGGTTTTATTGTTTGGGAGAACGGGTGAGTGAATTCATTCATCATATTGACAGCCAGCCAATTGGAATATCTAACAAATTACATCTTGCGAAAACCCCCAGTAGAATTTTCTAATAAATATGCCCCGGCTGAAGAGGGACATTAAAAGAAGAGACGAAGACGTCAGGAGAAGAGAGCAGAGCGACATCAAACTGTGGCCGGTTCCATCTGATCGTCAGAAAATCATCTAATGAACAACTACGAGAGCGAGATCACAAGCAGCCTGCGACATTCATCCTAATCATCTTTACTTTTTCAAAAGCTTCAACAATTAATTGTCCGAGGCTCCCTAAGTGAACCAACAGAAAATGGCACATCTCCATGCCTACAGAAAAGATGCAAAACATGTGCCCACATCTATGATACAGACCGTATAGTTATACCACACTGCCGACTTGAACATCACATCAAGGGATCATTTTCCTGCAGATCATCTAATGTAGTCTACCTAATTTTCTGCATGAAATGTCCTGACACTGCACTCTATGTGGGAGAAACTGGACAAACACTCCACCAGAGAATGAATTTACACAGGTTCCACATTAAACATGGCCACACAGATGTTCCTGTGGCGGCCCACTTCAACAGCCATGGACACTGTGAGGAGGACATTAAAGTCACAGTGCTTATGGGCAACTTCAAAACACAGCAAGAGAGAAAAGAATGGGAAGTTAAACTCATGCTAAAATTTAATACTTTACAACATGGCTTGAATAAAGACATGGGTCTTATGGCCAGGTATGAGGATTGTTTACATCTCTCAGAATGACAGACAGCCTGTCTACAGACCCACATTGTTTTGAAAAAACTCATTACAAACTTCAACAGACTTTGTTAGACAGTCATCTTATCCAGAGATCTTGACAATACATTGTTCTTATCTCTCTTGTTAAATTAACCCTAGCCTGAATGAATCTATTAATTTTTTACATTTAAAATTTCTCATTTAAAGGTTTACCAATGTTGATTCTTGTCCTAGAGTGTGTATATAAACATAGGGAACTCCAGTTTCTGTATTACATCTTGCCTGAAGAAGGGGCCTGAGTTGCCTCGAAAGCTTGCATATTGTAATCTTTTTAGTTAGCCAATAAAAGGTGTCATTTTGCTTGGCTTTTCTCTACATTCATAATGGCTAACTCGGTACAACATCCTAGTACTACAAAAGCTTTTTCTAAAGACTATTCAGTGCATCCGGAAAATATTCACAGCGCATCACTTTTTCCACATTTTGTTATGTTACAGCTTTATTCCAAAGTGGATTAAATTCATTTTTTTCCTCAGAATTCTCCACACAACACCCCATAATGACTATGTGAAAAAAGTTTACTTGAGGCTTTTGCAAATTTATTAAAAATAAAAAAATTGAGAAAGCACATGTCCATAAGTATTCACAGCCTTGCCATGAAGCTCAATATTGAGCTCAGGTGCATCCTGTTTCCCCTGATCATCCTTGAGATGTTTTCTGCAGCTTCATTGGAGTCCACCTGTGGTAAATTCAGTTGACTGGACATGATTTGGAAGGCACACACCTGTCTATATAAGGTCCCACAGTTGACAGTTCATGTCAGAGCACAAACCAAGCATGAAGTCAAAGGAATTGTCTGTAGACCTCCGAGACAGGGTTGTCTCGAGGCACAAATCTGGGGAAGGTTACAGAAAAATTTCTGCTGCTTTGAAGGTCCCAATGAGCACAGTGGCCTCCATCATCCGTAAGTGGAAGAAGTTCTAACCACCAGGACTCTTCCTAGAGACTGGCCGGCAATCTAAACTGAGCAATCGGGGGAGAACGGCCTTAGTCAGGAAGGTGACCAAGAACCCGATGGTCACTCTGTCAGAGCTCCAGAGGTCCTCTGTGGAGAGAGGAGAACTTTCCAGAAGGACAACCATCTCTGCAGCAATCCACCAATCGGGCCTGTATGGTAGAGTGGCCAGACAGAAGCCACTCCTTAGTAAAAGGCACATGGCAGCCTGCCTGGAGTTTGCCAAAAGGCACCTGAAGAACTCTCAGACCATGAGAAAGAAAATTCTGTGGTCTGATGAGACAAAGATTGAACTCTTTGGTGTGAATGCCAGGTGTCACGTTTGTAGGAAACCAGACACCGCTCATCACCAGGCCAATACCATCCCTACAGTGAAGCATGGTGGTGGCAGCATCATGGTGTGGGGATGTTTTTCAGAGGCGGTGACTGGGAGACTAGTCAGGATAAAGGGAAAGATGACTGCAGCAATGTACAGAGACATCCTGGATGAAAACCTGCTCCAGAGCGCTCTTGACCTCAGACTGGGGCGACGGTTCACCTTTCAGCAGGACAACGACCCTAAGCACACAGCCAAGATATCAAAGGAGTGGCTTCAGGACAACTCTGTGAATGTCCTTGAGTGGCCCAGCCAGAGCCAGACTTGAATCCGATTGAACATCTCTGGAGAGATCTTAAAATGGCTGTGCACCGACGCTTCCCATCCAACCTGATGGAGCTTGAGAGGTGCTGCAAAGAGGAATGGGTGAAACTGGCCAAGGATAGGTGTGCCAAGCTTGTGGCATCATATTCAGAAAGACTTGAGGCTGGAATTGCTGCCAAAGGTGCATCGACAAAGTATTGAGCAGAGGCTGTGAATACTTATGTACATGGGATTTCTCAGTTTTCTGATTTTTAATAAATTTGCAAAAACCTCAAGTAAACTTTTTTCATGTTGTCATTATGGGGTGTTGTGTGTAGAATTCTGAGGAAAAAAATGAATTTAATCCATTTTGGAATAAGGCTGTGACATAAGAAAATGTGGAAAAAGTGATGCGCTGTGAATACTTTCTGGATGCACTGTATCTATCCAGACTTTACTATCAGTCCTATTTTCTATTATTCTTTGTTCCACTGCTATTATTATTTCTGTAATAAATACCACTCTGCTTTCAACTTTCTATGCTTTGTCTTCATGTCTAGAGTGATTGAAGTGATAAGATAGATTTCTTTGAGCACCTGGTGCAGCCGGAGGTTTGCCATACGCTCAGTGCTGCGAAGTTTATTAAGGCTGAGGGTGTGAGCTCCACCCAATAGTAGGGGACAGGACGTAAAGTAAGGCATTCTTGGTTGATAAATGGTCTATAGTCAAGGATGCTGAGCCTTTGTATGTTTGAATATATTCTTGGAGACCAAAAGTAATATTTAGGCCTGAGATATCACTAAAACATCGTATGTTGTTTGTGCCGATAATAAGTAAGTCTCTTGAAGTGCTGAGAGAGCGACAGGCTGCGTTATTCCTAAGGCACTTGTGTGGTTTAAAGTGCTAGAGGTTAACCAGCTGTGTGTGTGTGTCATTCATGGGGCACTGTTGTGGTTAAGGTCTGTGTGTTTGCATATATCTATGTGTGTGTGTGATAGTCTTAAGGTGCGACAGTAGATCAACCTGGTAACGAACCTGATGAATACACTTACCCCTAGGTAAAGGGTAAGTAGAGGGAGATATCACGATAACACAGACTCGGAAGTTCTTCCATCGGGCAGTTGCCCTGGCTCCCAGGTCCTTAATAATAGGGACCGTGTTCTCTTATCCTGGCGAGTTGGAGCTGGGAGGAAGGAAGGCAACACTCGACTGGAGGAGGGTGGTGCGGTGGTGAGAGGAGAAATGAGAGGAGAGAATATTGAAAGAGTGAGAAGGAAAACTTGTATTTGTGCATGTGCTACTTTTGGAGGACATTTGGTAAATAAACCTTCCATTACTTGAACCCGGGACTGTGCTGATGTGTTCGTGTTGGGGTTTGGGGTTCGCTGACACCCTGGTTTTCATCACAACATTGTGACAATTAACAAAGTGCTGTACTAAAAAAGATATAAGACTCCTGTAAAGCACACAGTTATGTAAAACAGTTTGTTAGTGACTATTTCATTTCCATCCTCGCCCTCCCCGCCGACCTTACCTACACTGAAAGGCAGGAAGAGAAAAAGCGGGGTATTTAATCCAAATGTTAAAAACCATCAATAGAAGGAGAAGATCTGATGTGGGATGGCAGATGTATCCAAAGCCTTGGAGCCACAACTGAAAAAGCCTCGTCACCCACCCCGTGGACTTCAGCCGTGATCTTGGAACTGCAAGGAGTGGTTGAGCAGATGAGCTCCAAGCCCTCATTCCTGAGAGAGGATGAAGGAGATCGCAGATGTTGTTTGGGGTGAAACCACGCAAGGCCTTAAAACAAACAATGAAATTTCAAACTCAATCTGAAATCTCACCGGTAGGCAGTGGAGAGAGGCCAGTACTGGTGAGATATGTTCTCCTTTTCCTAGTTCTGGTTAGAAATCTAATTGCTGCATTTTGAACCAGTTGAAGGTGCAAAGGGGCAGATTTGGGTGATCCCACATATAATCTAGCTGAATTTGTAATAAAAGCATGAATCACTATTTCCAAATCCTTGCTGTGAACGAAAGCATTTTCATTTTGAGATTTTGCCCCAGTTGGTATTAAAGGCTGGACTTTATCACCACAGAGACTTGCTTGTCAAAACGTAGTGATGACTCAAAGGGTGACATCACCCAGGTCAGGTCAGTCAGGTTGGGAGGCAATGCACAGGTACATGCACATTTGCCACACCCAACACACGATGAAACAGCTCGGGATCCCAGCTGGCAAAACCACCCAGGCAGTCCAGTCCACGTCGCCTAGGAAAATGGCCATCTATTTGCTCGCAGTCTGGTGTTACATTCTTCAGAAACCCCCTCTTAAACAGTATTACAATATGAAACAAGCAAACTCTTATACATCCTCTTTGTTGGATCAGCTAAAGGCTTGCTTAGGGGTCTTCGAACACTTAAAAGATCGGGCAGCGGCCATCCTGAGGTCTCACTCTCCTGTCCTCTCTTCTCCAGACTCCCTCTGCTCTGGTCGCTGCTTCCAAGCCTCTGTACCCCCTTGAAGAGGAAGACTTTGTGTTCTTTTGACCAGGAGTCGGGGCCGAGGCGTCACGTTTGAACAGCTCTTCCCAGTCTGGCCGGACCGCTTCTGAAATAGTCTTGTGTTTGTAACAGTCAGAACTGCAATAAAGCTTCTGCTCTTTGGAAACCCTTCTATGCTCCTCCTGTGCAACGTTGTGACTCAAGCTTGACAGTGGGCATCCCCCTTGGCCTGTTGATATTCTATATCAGCGGTTCTCAATCTGTGGGGTGTGGCTGGACCAATTGGCCCTGCAAGTGTCTTGTTCTGTGCATGTGTCAGAGGGGAACATTTTTTGTACACTGGGTGGTTCTATTATCTCTTAGGCCAGCAGTTCTCAAACTGTGGGGGTGCGCCCCCCCCTAACAAAAAAGGGGGGAGCAAATGTTGCCATATGTGGCATAATTTCGCTATTTGTAGGGAAATTTTAAACTATATATAGCGCGTGTGTATGCAGCAGCAAGAAATATAGGAATACATGTTATTAGGGTTTCAAAAAAAGTTAGGGGGGCACAGTTAAAACTGTTATGAAAACTCGGGTCACAAATACTTAAAGGTTGAGAAACGCTGTTCTATATACTGTTCCACAAGGCTCTATCCTTCTTTTCGATCTACACATGCTTCCGTTAGGTCAGATTATCTCAGGGTATAACGTGAGCTACCACAGCTATGATGACACACAGCTGTATTTATCAATACAATACAATACAATACAGTTTATTTTTGTATAGCCCAAAATCACACAGGAAGTGCCGCAATGGGCTTTAAAGGCCCTGCCTCTTGACAGCCCCCCAGCCTTGACTCTCTAAGAAGACAAGGAAAAACTCCCAAACAAACTCTTGTAGTGAAAAAATGGAAGAAACCTCAGGAAAGACAGTTCAGAGAGAGACTGCTTTCCAGGTAGGTTGGGCGTGCAGTGGGTGTCAAAAGAAGGGGGTCAATACAATACAATACACAGAACAGAACAAATCCTCAATAAAAAATAAAAAAATTTTTAGAAGTACAGAGCAGAATTTAACAGTAGATGATATCACATAATAAGATTTGGATAATTTTAGACTCCTGGAGACCTCATCCATCATGCTGCCTCTCCCATTTGGCCATCCCACGGCTCAAACAGTGCTGGGCCAGCCAATCCGATGAAAGGACCCCTCTACCCCACGATTCCTGTGATCCTCCATCAGAGATGACTTTACCTTAGACAGGCAAATCAACTTGGCAGGTGGGCCGAGGCACCAAGTGCCACATTTGAGTACCGAGAAGAGAAACAGAATAGGTGAGGGTTAGTATCCAATTCTAACTATCATATTACTTATGTTTTAGTGTTAATGACTGACAACAGAGATGCAGTCTGTACAGTTAATCAGCAGCTCTAGTCAGGGTGTGCTAAACTGAAGTAGTGAGTCTTCAGCCGGGATTTAAGAGACCGAAGGGGCATCTCTTATAGAAAAGTTAGCAAGGCAGACCATTCCACAATTTAGGGGCCCTCCCCTGTACCTAAAAGCTCGACCTCCCCACTGTATTTATTAATCCTTGGAACCATAAGCAGGACCGGCATCTTGAGGATCTTAATGTGCGCTCAGGTTTGTCAGTCATGATAAGTTCAGACAAGTAAGCAGGACCTCAGCCATTTAATGCTTTATATGTTAAAAGAAGGATTTTGAAATCTGCCCTAAACTTAACCAGGAGCCAGTGTAAGGATTTCAGAACTGGAATTATGTGTTCGTATTTTCTTGTTCTTGTAATAATTCTTGAGCCGCATTTTGTATTAACTGGAGGCTGTATAAAGAACAGTTTTGAACATCTAGTGAACACCGCATTGCAGTAGTCAATCCTACTCAGAGATAAATGTCATGAATTAATTTCTCAGAATCCTGTTTATTTAGAAAGCGTCTATAATTTCCTAACATTTTAGATGGAAGAAAACATGTTTTGGACAACTTTGTAGTATGGCGCTTTAAATGATATGCTAGAGGTCAAAGAGAACTCCTAGATTGCGGGCTGATTCAGTTAAAATTAATTGGGATTCCAACTGAGTTTAAATGATGACAAAATATTGTTATGATCAGCATCATTCCCTCCAACAATTAACATCTCTGTTTTATCTGTATTTAAAGACAAGAAGTTCTCATCCATTCCACTCCTTTAATTCACTAACACACACGACTAATTAAAGCTAACATCGGGAGAATCTTATGCACCTGATGACCCCGACTCTCTTGATTCACTGACAATGTCTTACTTGTGTTTCTGAATTGTTTGAGTAGTAATTTTCTCAAACTAAGTAAAGAGAAAACAGAATTTTAGGTGATTGGCAATAATGGATATAATGTGGGGTGTTAGCAATAGAGGTATCGATCCACCTCTTAGAACCCTCAGGTACCACTCCAACACCAGGTAAAAGTACAAGACATCTTTATTTTCTTATAGTACAGTGCACCAAGCACTCTCCACTCCACACTACCCATAAATAAACAAACCAATCACTAATCACAAGTACTCTCTCTCTTTCCTCCCTCCTCCCAGACACTTAGCCACCCTACCTCCCAGCTCAGCTCAGTGTACTGGGCTTTCCCAGAGTCCTTTATACTCCCTGACCTGGAGGGTTGTTCCTGTTCGCATTACCCACAAGTCCTTATTCCTTCCGGGTCAGGGTAGAAGTCCTTTCTTCAACCAGGAAGTACGTCATCTCTCCTGTTCACGTGACCAGGATGAACTTCCAGGTTATAGGGCACATAGGAGTCCACGGGCCTCCCGACAAGCGACTTCCCAGTGGTCCCCAAGGTATCCAGCAGGGCTGTGTATAAAAACTACATAGTCCATGAGGCCCTGCTGGAATTCGGGGCACGCCCATGGTGTCAGGAGAGCTCCTCCTGGCGGCCTGGGGGTGAGGGCTGGAATATGAAGCCGACAATCCATCACAGGGTTAATTAGAAATAAACTTGATGCATTAGGATTAAAAGTCAAGATGGAGGTAAAGAATTTAGGGGTAACTATTGACTCTGACCTGAATTTTAAATCACATATTAATCAGATTACTAGGACAGCATTTTTTCACTTAAGAAATATAGTAAAAGTTAGACCTCTTATTATATTGCAAGATGCTGAGAAATGAGTTCACGCTTTTGTTTTATAGTCGGCTAAATTACTGTAACGCACTCCTCTCAGGACTACCCAAAAAAGACATCAATCAGTTACAACGAGTGCAGAATGCATCTGCTAGAATCTTAACTCGGAAAAGAAAATCCGAGCACATCACACCAGTCTGAGCGTCACTACACTGGTTACCTGTGCCAATTAGAGATTGACTTTAAAAATACTGCTGATGGTTTACAAAGCCTGCTGCTCCATCCAGTAATTTCAGAATGTCTGTCACCTTACTCTCAAATCGTAACCTTAGATCTTCATATGAGGTTCTGCTTATAATTTAAAAAGCTAAACTTAAAAGAAGTGGTGAGGCGGCCTTCTGCTGTTAGGCACCTGAAATCTGGAATAGCTGACCGATAGAAATTCACCAGGCTGATACGGTGGAGCACTTTAAAAAATTGCTGAACACCCATTACTTTAACATGGCTTTCTCATAGCTTCATTTTAGTGTAATCCTGATATTCTGTATATACATTGAATTATCATTATCATTCCTGGTGGCTCCATAATCCGTACTAACCCCTCCTTTCTCTGTTGTTCTTTGTCCAGTTTTCTGTGGTGGTTGATCTGCGCCAACACCACCTGATCAAAGCACCGTGATGTCCCTCCATTGATGGATTAAAGGCCAGAAGTCCACATGATGGACATCATCAAGTTCTTCCATGTGAACCCTGAATACCATGAGGACTAATTGAGGTCATTGATGTTAGGTAGAATGCCTAGAAGAGGCTGGGTGGTCTCGTGGCCTCGGACCCCCTGCAGATTTTATTTTTTTCTTCAGCCCTCTGGAGTTTTGTTTTTGTTTTTTCTGTCCTCCCTGGCCATCGGACCTTACTTTTATTCTATGTTAATTAGTGTTCCCTAATTCTAGTTTCTTACTTACTGTATTTTGTCTTTTTACTCCTTCTTCATCATGTAAAGCACTTTGAGCTACATCATTTGTATGAAAATGTGCTATGGAAATAAATGTTGTTGCTGTTGTCGTTGTCCAGTCTCTCAACAAATAGGGTCCCGTGAGCTGGATCACCCTCGGGTAATTGCTCCACATGGCTGTAGTGTCATGTGCTTCATTTGGGACTCCATGAGCAACACAAAGTCAAACCAGAAGAGACACAGGAGTCCAGTCTTCATCTCAGGTCACTGGGTAGCGTCCATGTCTAGCAACCATATAGCAAGACAGGAAGCACCAGGACTCTAAAGACTTGGACCTTTGTCCCTTAGCAGAGATATCAGGAGCGCCAGACATCCCTTTAAAGTGAGCTCATTAACCGCCCCCCCCCCCCCCCCCCCCCCCCCCCCCCCCCCCCCCCCCCCCCCCCCCCCCCCCCCCCCCCCCCCCCCCCCCCATGCTCTCCCAATCCATCTACTGACTTTATAGGAGGAGTCACCAGAGTCACATGAATGTCACTGCCGAGGTAAGTAAACTTCTCAATGACGAGGTCGACACTCTCTTCGCAGACAGACACACTGCTGATGGCCGTGCCCAAGAGGTCATTAAAGGCCTGGCTCTTTGGTTAATATCAGGACACTTGCAAGTCCAGACACTCGGACCCCTCACTCTGTTTCTCGAGATCCCCAATCAGAGCCTCCATTGACTATGTGAAGATCACAGCATCATCAGCAAAGTCAAGATCAGTGAATCTTTCTTCACCAACAGATGCACCACAGCCGCTGGACCCCACGACTTTGCCCAACACACAGTGCATACAAGCATTGAACAGAGTAGGAGCAGAACAAACTCCTGACGGACCCCAAAATTAACTGGGAAAAACACAGAGGTCCTGCCTCCACTCTGCACAGCACTCACAGTACCAGTGTACAGGCCATGATATCCAGCAACCTCGAGGGGGATCCCGTGAAGTCTCAGGGAAGCTGTGAAAACAGATCTCATCAAAATGATCTAAATTGATTAGAAATGCTACACACACAGGTAATAATTGTTCACATTTGTATAGAGCTTTTCTTGCTACTTAAAGTACTTTTTACAGAGATTGGGGAGCCTCTTCAATCCCCACTAATGTGCAGCACCAACCTGGGCGATGCAACGGCAGCCATTTTTGCGCTAGTACACTCACTACACTTTATCTAATAGATGATGAGAGAGACAGCCAATTAGAGACAAGGAATGATTACGGGGCCAGATTGACCAGGCCATGGTGGGCAATTTAACCAGGACATCAGGGTGCACCCTACTGTTTACGAAGGATGGCCAGGGATCTTTAATGACTACAGAGAGTCAGGACCTCAGTTTTAGAACATTAGAACATTAGAATACTCTAGACGAGAGCAGGCCATTCAGCCCAACAAAGCTCGCCAGTCCTATTGTCGTGGCGAAACATTGTCACCACACGGGTTTTAACCTCAAAGGAAGGCTATTAGGAGACTCAGGATAGGCAAACAGAGTCTATAGTTTTATTGCAAATAAAACAACAATAATAATAACACGGACTCAACCCAATACGGCCAAACTGAGCTGAGCCCTGAGCAGTTCAGAACTCAAAACTTATATAGTAATTTCTTGTCACTCCAACCTCGCTCAGATTAGCTCATTTGCTCTTTTCTCTGACTCCCCTCTGCACCTGCCCGGCCGATACCTCGAGTTCTCATGAGAACCATTATTATCTCCTGACTTCCCCTACAGCTGGCCTCCGGCATGTTTCTGTCTATTGTCCATTTTTAGTTTCTGTTTTGCTTATTATGATTGGCCTAGGCTGATCAGATGTTCCCTTCTTCCTTTTTTGGACATTCTTTTATCACAAGTAAGCCCGCGATTTGCTAGCGAATCGGAAATCCAAGAATGGCAATCAGTTTCTGTTCCGTCCGATATCTGGATGGATGACATATCATGGAGGGTGGGTGCGTCTGGGGAAATTGGCAGAGTTTTGCACAGCAAGTTCAGTTTACAGGTTGTGGTGTTCGTGTGCCAGCCACTGAGTGTGGGAAGCCGCTGGGTTAGAGTCTGTGACCGTTATGTGATCTATATTACTGGCACAGTGGATTAGAGCAAGTGTGGCTCACAGGTTGTGTTGTTTGGGCACCACGTACTGACTCTGGGAAGCCGCTGCGTTTTGGGAAGCCGCTGTGTTTGACTCTGGGGCGGGCGCCACGGCACATTACTCTGTATTATTTGGGCGCCACCTACTGACTCCGGGAAGCCGCCACGGTTTGGAAAGTTGCTGCGTTTGACTCTGGGGCGGGCGCCACAGCGTTTGACTCTGGGTTGGGCGCCAAACTGAATGACCGTTATGTGATCTACATTACTGGCACAGTGCATTAGAGCAGGTCTAGTTTACAGGTGGCGGGCTCATTGCAGTGCGGCAGTGCGCGTGACATCCTGTTTACAACCTTCTCGTTTCTGTGTTTTCTGTGCAGTGCAGCAGTGCGCGTGCGCCTCGATGTGCCCAACGCCCAGCGCCCTGCGTCCATATCCGGTTTACAACCTTCGGTTAGTAAGATGGATTTTCTTTCCCTTGGCCTTCAAGCTATTTTTTATTTAGCGGCTGAAGCTAAGCTTTAATTAAAAAGAAATATAGCATGTACCTTTATTTAATTCTTTGCGTGGCAGGCCTGACTTGCATTATTTTCTGCACTAAGGTTAATGCTTATATATTTTTCTAGATTTATTTATACTAGTACATGAATATACTAATTTTATTTTCATGCATTACATCATCTTGACCTTGTTAGTAGCAATGCCTTTTGCTGTTTCTGCTGATTCACTATTCCAGCTGGCGTCTCACATGCCTACCAGGACCATTTTTCTATATTATATCATTGGCTCGTTCCTCAGCTTCCTAACTTTTTGAACAACAGGTGTACATACGCCCCCTTTTCTGTCCTCGATAGTTTCTGTGTGTCATTCTCCTTCTATTCTGTCCTTCCTTTCCCAAATTGGTAATTCTGCTTCAAGCTTAAAAATAATGCAATATGGCTAATGTTTTTTATTTAACTATTTGCTTGACATTCTAATTTATGCTAAATCTAATGCTTCAGAAGGCGTTAATTACTTTTATGGCTATTTATGCTAATATGCTATTAATGCTAATATGTACATTTTTTCTCTTCCATACTATCCACTTATTTCTTCAAAAACTACATCAAGTTAAGTTTTGAAGGTCCCTAAAATCTTACTGTCTACCACTCTACTTGGTAGCTTATTCCAAGTGTCTGTCATTCTTTGTGTAAAGAAAAACTTCCTAATGTTTGTGCAATATTTACCCTTCACAAGTTTCCAACTGTGTCCCCGTGTTGATGATGAACTCATTTTAAAATTACAGTCTCGATCCACTGGACTAATTCCCTTCATAATTTTAAACACTTCAATCAGGTCACCTCTTAATCTTCTTTTTCTTAAACTGTAAAGGCTCAGCTCTTTCCTCATAACTCATCCCCTGTAGTCCTCTAATCAGCCTAGTCGCTCTTCTCTGGACTTTTTCTAGTGCTGTTATGTCTTTTTTGTAACCTGGAGACCAAAACTGCACCCAGTACTCCAGATGAGGCCTCACCAGTGTGTTATAAAGACTGAGCAGAACCTCCTGTGACTTGTACTCCACACATCAAGGCGCTATATAACCTGACATTCTGTTAGCCTTCTTAATGGCTTCTGAACACTGTCGGGAAGTCAGTAGCTTAGAGTCCACTACAACTTCTAAATCCTTCTCATAAGGTGGACTCTCGATTTTCAGACCTCCCATTGTGTATTCAAACCTCACATTTTTACTTTCTATGTGTAATTATTTACATTTACTGACATTAAACTTCATCTCCCACAAATCTTCCCGAGCCTGTCTGCTGTTCAAGTCCCTCTGTGATAATTCAACAGTTTTGAGATTATCTGCCAATCCACCAAGCTTCTAATCCCCTGTAGTCCTCTAATCAGCACAGTCGCTCTTCTCTGGACCTTCTCTAGTGCTGTTATGTCCTTTTTGTAGCCTGGAAATCAAAACTGCACCCAGTACTCCAGATGAGGGCTCACCAATGTGTTATAAAGACTGAGCAGAACCTCCTTTTATGTCTCTTCTGAAGGATGGCACCATTTTTCAACCCACAGTGTCCCCATCACTGCACTGGAGCATTGGGATCCACACACAGACCATTGGGTAAGCGCCCCCTGCTGGCCTCTCCCTCACCTCTTCTAACAGCAACCCAAGCCTTTCCTAGATGGTCTACCATCCACACTGCCAGGCCTACATTTGTGGGTGCCCTGAAGCTTGAACTGTTGGGGGGGGCCCATTTGTAACCAGCAGTGAGGATTTGGTTACCACTGTTATCTTCATCAATGTGGTTGTTCCATAATAGATCACCACAAACTTTTCTCAGATTTTGATACCAATTGCTATACTGGATTACAAGACAAAGTCACTGTTGTGAATATAAATTTCCTTTGCCTACTAGCTTTCAAGTTATGGAGGGATGAAAGTTAAAATCCTTTCTTGCATCCCTCCGTGATTAGTGGCCCTAAAGCTTGAGCTTCACTTACCACAGTACTTCTTCATGGACATTTTCTTTGGATAGATGAGACCAAACTGGAGCTTTATGGCAAGTCATGCCAGCTCTGTGTCCACAGATGTCTATGACGTAACTGGAAACTGGCAAAAGTCACTGGCAACAATCATTGTCTATTCTGTATTTAACTAAAATCAGACTTTGCTTTACAACTTTGATTCAACAGAATATTTCTATACAGTGGAACCTCGGTTTGTGAGCATAATTCATTCCGGAAACGTGCTCGTAGTCCAAAAGCACACAGATATCAAAGTGAATTTCCCCATAAGAAATAATGGAAACTCAGATGATTTGTTCCACAACCCAAAACTATTCATATAAAAATGATTAATACAAAATATAAAGTAAAAATACATAAAACAAATTAACCTGCACTTTACCTTTGAAAAGAATCATGGCTGGTGTGAGTGAGTTTCTAAACTCTTGTGGGATTGCACCCAACGGGACGACACGCGGAAGAGCGTCCCAAAGCAATCGCAGTCTCCCAGCGCTGTAGCAGTTCACCGTAAAAGTGAATCCGAAAAGATCGCGGACATGCTATAAGCGCCTGCCGTCGATAGGTGATACCAGGAACATTATAAATGCACTGGGCCCTGCCTGACTGCTATGTCTGTGTATAGGAGAGCGGCAGATCCCGCTACAATAAATAACCGCGCTGTTGCTGTTTCAAGCTGAATAAAGCTGGTGTCGCTAAAGTACTGGGACTCAGCTTCGTGTTTTAGGGTGCAAGACGGGGACTCGCATGTCACAGCACACAGGTGCGCACGCGCACATACATACACACACACGCGTGCACGCACACACAGTCACAATGCTAATGCTGTAGTAAACAGTATACAGTAATCCCTCGCTATATTGTGCTTCGACTTTCGCGGCTTCACTCTATTGCGGATTTTATATGTAAGCATACCTAAATATATAACGCGGATTTTTCCCTGCTTCGTGGGTTTCTGCGGACAATGGGTCTTTTTACTTCTGGTACTTGCTTCCTCAGTTGGTTTGCCCAGTTGATTTCATACAAGGGACACTATTGCCTGATGACTGAGAAGCTACCCAATCAGAGCACACAGTTAAGTTCCTGTGTGCTGATTGGCTCAGCGACGGAGTGCTGCATTAACCAGGAAGTCTCATCTCACTCATTCAGCATTAACGTGCTCCTGCTACTGCTTCAGGGGCCGTGTCCAAGCGCCAACAGAAGATGCAAATGATTGCAGAAAAGGTAAAAGTTTTGGATATGTTGAAGGAAGGGAACAGCTACACCGAAGCAGGACACCATTACGGCATCAATGAGTCCACGATTCTTTTTATTTAAAAAGGAGAAAAAGCATATAAGATCTACGGCCGCAGTGTCCTTTAACCAGGGCGCAAAACGAGTTGCAAGTGGACGTGATAAGGCACTAGTCTGGATGGAATCTGCTTTAGGGATTTGGATTGAAGAGTGCTGGAAGAAGAACAATGGCAGTGCTACACAGTCGCCTGAAGAGGCTCCTTTAGAAGAGCTGTAACGCTATCCTTTGTTGTGCAGTAAAATTAAACTCATCGTTATCGGACAAGTCGTCGTGTCATTGTTGGTGAGTAACCATAATTAATTATCTACGTACAGTACTAGTGTCACTGTACACACATTTTACTTTGCCTTGTTTGGAATGGCACGATTTACCTAAGTGAGGGCCTGCACATGGAGAAAGAGTATAAAGCCTTGGAACAGTGCCCGGCTCACCTTTGAAGCCAACGGACGGATGGGAGATAACGTCATCCGATCCTGAAAATCCTTCCAGCGCAGTGACCCAAATGGCAGACTCTCACATGGGCTTGTCATTGCTTCCCGTCTGTTATGCCGCGTAAACCGTCATTAAAGAAAGAGAAGTTATCTTCTCTTATGTGATTTCTTACCGCCGTATCACAATGGGAGGGATATCGCCTCGTTATAATATACCAGTAACGGCACACTGCAGAATAACATGCACTGAATACACTTGACTTGAGTATTCATAGTCTTCCTCCTATTTCTCTGTACGTTTATCATTCATTTGCTCAGAAGTTGATGTGCTTGTTGCTTCCTGAGCAGCTCTTCTTTTCTCCACCCTAGCAGCCCACTGCTTCTCTTATTTCGTTGGCATCTTTTCGCGTTAAAACTGATTAAGTTAGTTTTTGTGTTGCAATTACTTAGTAATTCATTCATTCATTCATTCATTCTAAATAGCAAGCCTGCTTGTACCGTTACGCACATAACAGGAAGTTGTCTCTTGTCAGAACATCAGACGTATTGACGACTGGTGCCTTCCTGCTGTGATCGCGTGTACAGTGCTGTGCAGAAGAGCTCATCTTAACCTTTTGTCTTCAACCTTCAAGAATGTCTCTGAAACACAAATCTGATGCAAGTGCTGGTGATACAGTAAAGAAGAGAAAAACCATCACCATGGAAAATAAAGTAGAAATAATCAAAAGTTCAGAGAAAGGTGAAACTCCATCATTCATTGGCAGAGCACTTGGTTACAGTCAGTCAACAATAGCATTTATTAAAATAATGTACCTGTTCTGACTTACATACAAAGTCAGCTTGAGTACAAACTACAGTCCCTATCTCGTACGTAACCCGGGGATTGCCTGTACTTCTCTCGTGAAAAGCGGACAGACATACAAACTGGTCTTTAAAACTATAAGAAATTTCGCACTTGGACCACAAAATTTTTAAAACCGTTTCTTAGAGAGCACCTATGGGCCAAGGGTAACCTACATTCCAAATTTCAAGTCCCAAATCCTCATGGTTCGGTAGATTTTCGTTTTGATTTTTTTTTATAATGTTACTTTGTGCTCAAATAAAAAAAGTTTTCTTCAAGGGGAGGCTGGATGACTGTGAACCTGAAATCTTTACACTCTGATCAGCCCCAACATTAATAGCTCCAACAGGACAGGTGAAAGCCATTGATTATCTTGTCCCAGTTTCACCTGGCAAGGGGTGGCATATCCAGAGCCGGCCCTAGACCAGGCATGTCAAACACGCGGCCCCCGGGCCACATGCGCCTGCAACAGAAATCTGTGCGGCCCGCATGACAGATCCTAGTTAGCACTGAACTTGTACAAAATGATTACTATCGTTTGTGATTGAATCATTCTGCATCTTCGGTGTTATTGACTTTTCTTACTTCTGCCTTCTGACAAAAGCGCGTTTTCCCATGGCATTACGGTACCGGAAACATCATCTGCTAGTATAGGCCCAAGCCTTAACCAAAGTTAATGAGCCGCAGCGTCACAACTGAAGTGCTAGGCTGAAGCAGGGGTGGCCTTAGGCATGTGCTAACTGTGCACCTGCACAGTGCCGCCAAATCCCAGAGGCCGCCACGCCAATATATATTGAATATAAAACAGAAAGAGAAAATAACAACACAGCTGACGGCAATGTGGTCGAAAAACTTTGTTTCTTGTTAATTAGTACGCTGTATTTACAAATGTCGCTAGAGTCGGAGCAGTAAGCTATATGTAGTATTATAATGTTTTGCCGTAATGAGAATATCATGGGCCACAACTTGGTTTTCAAGTTACGGACACGCGTTTATAGAAGTGTGTCATGAGCACGAGGCAGCTATGCAGTGTCCACAACGGATGTGGCCATCCGCCATGCATAAGATACCGTATTGACATTGCCAGGCGAAGGGGCCACTGATTCTTTCTCTGCCCAGGGCCGCCACGAGCCTAGAGCCGCCCCTGCTAAGGCTACACTACTGACTGGGCTGCTGAGACTGACCACTGGGCAGAACTGACCATCACGAGTAGTAATAGCCCGCATATGTTCATGTTTTTTTGCTCTAGTTTCATTATTATTATGTAATTTTGTGCTACTATTGTAACGAACAGTTAGTGCAGACTACAGCTGAAGATCTGAAGTGGACGCGAGAAGTTGGTGAGTTGTTTATTAACATATTTTTGTGATTTTGAGTTTGTAAAATTAGTGTAGGTCAGGTGGCTTTTTGCATATCGGCTTATTTTACAATATAAACTTTGAAGTAAACTTAGTAAAGTAAAATTTGATTTTTGGAGGATTTGTTTTCCAACTTGAATTACTGAGCAATGAATTCAGTGAGCATTTTCGTGATTTCAGTTCACACAAACAGGGCATTGCGCTGTTCTCTTACAACGTTGAGAATGCGCCTGAGAATATCCAAATAGAATTGATCGAAGTGCAGTCAGATTCTATTCTGAAGGCAAAATACAACGAAGTTGGTGTGCCAGGCTTACCTGCCACCCTCGTATGTGCAGATCCGTAAGTTGGCATCGAGAGTACTGTCAATGTTTGGAAGCACTTACCTTTGTGAGCAATTGTTTTTGTTAATGAAAGCTACCAAAACCCCACATCGCTCAAGACTTACCATCGAGCACCTTTCATCCCTCATAAAAGTTGCAGCTGCACAAGATTTCAAGCCTGATATTGACGTACTGGTTACTAACAAGAGATGCCAAGTGTCGGGACAAAAGAAATAAATCTCACACTGTAAGGCTCCTATATAAGCAATGAATATAATATAATGAATATCAATCATCAAGACACTATATAAAAGCGGTCGGGATTGTCCTTCCGTCCCGTGAGTGCAAAGCGTAGCGGTATTCCGCTTATCACAGACTTACTACTTGCGGCTTGCGGTACGAAGCGACGCGATGTGAGCAGAGTTCTGGTGCTCCCATCGTTCCTTTGCTTTTGTGCGCGATGCGCTGGAAAAATAGACAAAATTATGTCTCTGGAAATAATTAATGTTGATGGAGTGCAAATGCCTCACCGCGTAGTAAATATCAGGGGAGATGGTGCTTGCTTATTCTCATCTATAGCTTATTTAGTGCATGAAACTCCGTCTTTAGCGGTACAGATTCGGGCTGACATTTTACGACATGTTTTAAGTAATTGGTCAATGTGTCAGCCATTTTTAATGATGCCGTCAGGAATCTCTTATACAAATGAGCTTCAGTATCTCACTGAGATGTCAAAGTCTCAAACTTATGGTACCATTTCTGAGCTAATGGCAGCGGGAGAGTTGTTCCCCTATGAGTTTCAAGTATATTATTACGGAGTCCTACACTCCAAGTTTGGACAGGCACTCGAGGGGATAAAAAAAACTTAGGTTTTCGGGAGAAGTTATGAATGGGCACTTTGATGTTCTCATTCCCTACACTTACATGCCTGATGTACACATGGAGCGCACACAAATTGAGGATAAAAGTCGGTCGCCTTAAAAGGAGGGTGAGCCTAGTAATATAATAAGGACCTAGCTAAGAGGTTAAGACTCTAATTCTACACTGTTGTATGGAGACTGCATGGAAATAAATTGCTTTTCTTTAAACTTTAAAGTATAAGTGTTACATTTTTTAAAGTGTTCAGTATTGGAATGAAAGCTACAGTAACTTTGTATAATATTATAATAGTATTTGTTACAGTACGGCCTGCTGACGCACGTATGGCAGTCGAAGCGGCCCACCAATGGTAGTGAGTTTGACATGCCTGCCCTAGACAATTTCGGGCCTGAAGCAAACTGATAACAAGGGCCTCATAAGGGGCCTGACCCCTGCAGCTAGGGCAGGGGTCGGCAACCCGCGGCTCTGGAGCCGCATGCGGCTCTTCAGCCTCCTTGTAATGGCTCCTTTTGGCCTTGACAAAAAAAAAAAAAAAAAAACATGAAAATGAATAACGGCAATTTCTTAATTTAATTTGTATATAATATATGTAATATATATAATATTTATTTACTACTATTACTGTTATACACTTTAACATGTAATTTTTATTTTTTATTTATAATTTGTCAACTAAAATATGCGTCACATCTACGTCTATAGCCCTCGCCTTTACCTGCAGGTGGCTTCTGGAGTGTGCGACCTCTGCACTAACCATGAATAAATCCCAAAAATGGAAAAATCCCAGAAGAGAATAGAGAGTTTAATTCTGCGTGGACAGAAGTATTTGCCTTCACCGCCAACGACGCTGGCTTACCGGTGTGCTTAATATGTGGCGATAAATTATCGAACAACAAAAAATGTAACGTTGAAAGACATTTTCGAAACAAGCACTCAGCATTCACTGAAAAATACCCAAGTGAAGATGAGCGAAAGAGAGCAATTTCGGAACTGCAACGGAAAGCTGAACAGAGCAAACAAAAAAAGTGGATCACTTCTCCACAATCAACTACAGCTGCTAGTTTTGTGGCAGCTCAAGAGATCGTAAGGAGGGGTAAGCCATTCACAGACGGAGAATACATGAAAGAATCGTTCATAAAAATATCAGAGCATCTATTCTCTGACTTTAAATGTTTTGGTGTTTGAGCGCATGATGACAGTGTTTGCCAGAGATGTACAGAAAGGTACACTCTCTCACTTCCCCTCCCTGAGAGACTTCAAAGCAGTGAACATTCACATAAATTGTGATTATTTCCACCGTACAATTATTGCAATGCAAGCTGCATTTAGAGAAAGATTCAGTGAGTTCAGAAAGGAAAAAAACACTCTCTCCTTCCCTGGACATCGACCCATCCCTGCTGAACACATCCGCATTCACAGGAGTATGTAAGCCCGATCTAGAAATTGAACTGGCCGCATAGCGGATAAAGATTTATGGGTGTCCAAGTTCAAATGCCTGACAGCGGATCTTGAAGAAGTCGCCCGTCAGAAGGCTACTCTCGCTAAAGAGCACAAATGGACTGATATTGAAAACCTCCCCAAACCCGACAAACTTGTTTTCAATACATGGAGTCCCATTCCCGAAACATATATGAACATGAAAAAATATGCATTTGGAGTCCTGTCCATCTTTGGCTCAACATACTTATGTGAGCAAGTTTTCTCAAGCATGAACTTCATAAAGTCCAAATATCTCTCCCACCTCACACATGAGCCTGCAGTCCTGTGTGAAGGTCAAAGTCACATCGTATAGCCCCGACATAGAACAACAACATTTATTTATATAGCACATTTTCATACAAAAAGTAGCTCAAAATGCTAGAGATGATCTGCAGCGAACTTCAGAAACAGAAGTCACATTAAACAGGTGAGAACAATAGCATTTAATAGGCTAATATTTAAAAAAAATAAAAAACACATTTATTTCAGACCCGGAGCTGATGTCGGTTTTTTTTTGTATGTTCAGGTGCTTCAGTTGATTGCTGGCTGAGAGGGAAACCTGAAGAGGATGAGAGCACACTGAAATGGAATTTTATGTTTACTTTTTTAAAGCTGCTAAGCTACAGCTAAATGTTTTATTTATATTAAAGTGGGCTAGTTTTTATTTTAATTTTATACAGGTATAGGAAGGACTCAAATAGGCCTGCAGAGTTCAGTTAAATTTATTTCAAAGTAGGCCTACACATGCACACTGCACTTCTGTTTGTTGTATTCCGTGGTTGTAACATGTAAAATCTAAAAAAAGATTAAAACTTTTAAAAGTTTATAAGCTGTGTTATGTTTTGCGGCTCCAGACTATTTTTCTTTGGAGGAAGAGGGGGCAAAATGGCTCTTTTGATAGTGAAGGTTGCAGACCCCTGAGCTAGGGGGTCCGGGGCAGAGCTCCGGCCGCCAAGCGATTTCCTGCATTCTGAGCTGCAGAAATGCGTTTTCCCGGCATCTACAACCATCACTTTTTGACGATTTCCGTTTGACACTGACAACTGTAACCGTAACACACTGACAGGAGCCATTTTTTTGCAGCTGTCAGCGCAGACTGTCGTACAAGGCCCTGAGTGAAGGGTATGAGTGATGGAGGTCGGAGCGGGCCCGCATAAATGTCTTTAGTGACGATACATTTACAGATAAAGCTACATTTTAGCCAGCCTTTGCTGTTTCCACCAGGCAGCACGTGGAGGTAAATAGCTAGGCCAAGCACCTTTTTTTTTTGCTTTTTATATTTTTTATATATATTTTTTTATTTTATGAAGATGAGATCCACATTATTTTGTTTTTACATTTTTATTAGATTTTAAAGCTTGTTTTCATACTTTCGAGATGTTCAGATTTCCGTATAAAATAACTTACCGCCATAGAGGCGGCAACAGGCGCGCGGGCCTGAGTGAAGCGTAATGAAGATTGGAGTGCCGAGTGGAGATGTCCACGTGGAGTAATTAGGTGATGGTATATGTTGCCCATGAATTATATATATAAAAAATTAGTAATAGAGGTTGGAGTGAAGGAATCTGTTGCTCCATTGGGCCCTCCGCAGCAGCGTCGCGCATCACAGGAAAAATAAAAACCTTGGGCGCAGTGAGCCCCCTCCAGCTGTGGGCGTTCACTTCGCCCTAACGCCGGCTCTGGCATATCTTAAGCAGCAAGTGAACGGTCGGTTCTTGACGATGATGTGTTGGGAGCAGGAAAAACAGGCAAGCGTAAGGATCTGATGGACTCTGACAAGGGCCACATTGTGATGGCTCAGAGTGTCTCCAAAATCGGCAGGTCTTGTGGGGTGTCCTTGGCATGCAGTGTCAAAAGATGAGACAAGAGAGCCAAAAAAAGGTTTGGGGAAGCCTCCTGTATTATTGATCCTGGCTGCAAAATGGATTGATTTTTGTGTACAGGTATGTACAGACCGGAAGTGACGTCATCGGGCTCATGACCAGAAAAGTGGCATCATCTGGACTGGAAGTGATGTCATCATGCTTGTGACCAGAAGGGCCTTCATGGAGGCCAAGCAGAATTTCCCATAGCGGGTCTACAGTGGGAAAGAGAGAAAGGATTAGTGCATCTTGCCACCCTCTAGTCTGGCGTGACAAAAGTTATTACTACCTACCAAAAGTGGTCCAAGGGAGGACAACCGGTGAACTGGTGACAGAGTCATAGGCAACCCAAGGCTCATTAATTTGTGTGCAGAGTGATGGCCACCCCGTCTAATCTGATCCCGTGGAAGGGCTAATGCAGCACAAATTGCTGAACAGCATAATGCTGGCCATGGGAGAAATGTGTCAGAGCACAAAGTTCTTACTGGGCTGTGTAGCCGCAGACAGGCCAGAATGCCCTTGCTGACCGCTGTCCACTGACAAGAGCACCTACAATAGGCACATGAGAGTCAGAACTGGACTACGGAGCAATGAGAAGAAGGTGACCTGGTCTGATGAATCACGTTTTCTTTAAGATCATGTGGATGACCGGGTGCATGTGTGTCATTTACCTGAGGAAGAAATGGCAGCAGGATGCACTATGGGAAGAAGGCAAGCCAGCAGAACCAGTGTGATGCTCTGGGCAATGTTCTGCCCTTGAAAACCTTGGGTTCTGCCATTTATGTGAATGTTACTTTGACAGGTAACTCTTACCTAAAGATTGTTGCAGACCACCTATTTATGGCAACGGTATTCCATGATGGCAGTGGCCTCTTTCAACAGGGTAATGTGCCCTGCCTCATTGCAAAAACTGTTGATAAATGGTTTGAGGAACATGACTAAAAGTTCAAGGTGTTGACTTGGCCCTCATCTCAATCTGATTGAGCGTCTGTAGGATGTGCTGGACAAACACATTCGATCCACAGAGGAAACACCTCACAACTTACAGGGCTTGAAGAATCTGCTGCTCAAGTCTTGGTGCAGATACCACAGGACACCTTCAGAGGTCTTGTGGGGTCCAGGCACCGACAAGTCAGGGCTTATATGGTGGCACGAAGGGGGAACCTACACAATACTAGGCAGCTGTTTTTAATGTTGTGGCTGATGATGTATATAAACTGCTTAAAAAAATTAAAGGACCACTTTGAAAACACATCAGATCTCAATGGAGAAAAAAATCCTGCTGGCTATCTGTACTGATCTGGACTGATATGGTGATGTGTTAAGAACGAAAGGATGGAAACGAAATGATCAACCGACAGAGAGAGGGCTAAATTCAAAGACACCATGAAAATCAAAGGGAACAAATGATGTGACAGGCAGGCAGGTGAGTCCATTTGGCTGAAATTTCATTGCAGCAACTCCAAATCTTACTCAGCAGTTTGTATGACCACCATTTGCTTGTAAGCATACTTAAGAATGTCCTAATGAGATGACAGATGGTGTCCTGGGGAATCTCCTCTCAGATCTGGACCAGGGCATCACTGAGCTCCTGGACGGGCTGAGGCGTCAAAACATAATGTCCCACCCAGAGGTGTTCTATTGGATTGAGGTCAGACAAGCGGTGGGGCCTGTCAATGAGATCAATTCCTTCATCCTCCAGGAACTGCCTGCATACTCTCATCACATGAGGCCAGGCATTGTCGTGCACCAGGAGGAACCCAGGAGCCACTGCACCAGCCTATAGTCTGACAATGGGTCCAAAGATTTCATCCCGATACATAATGGCAGTCAAGGTGCCGTTGTCTAGCCTGTAGGGGTCTGTGTGTTTCTCCATGGATATGCCTCCCCAGACTGACCACCACTGACCCCCCACCAAACTGGTCATGCTGAACAATGTTACAGGCAGCATGATGTTCTCCATGGCTTCTCCAGACCCTTTCATGTCTTTCAAATGTGCTCAGGGTGAACCTGCTCTCATCTGTGAAAAGCACAGGACGCCCGGCAGTGGTGGACCTGCCAATTCTGGTATTCGATAGCAAATGTCAATCGAGCTCCATGGTGCCCACTAGAGGACGTCAGGCCCTAAGGCCACTGTCATGAAGTTTGTTTCTGATTGTTTGGTCAGAGACATTCACACCAGT
This sequence comes from Erpetoichthys calabaricus, assembly GCF_900747795.2. NCBI lineage: Eukaryota > Metazoa > Chordata > Cladistia > Polypteriformes > Polypteridae > Erpetoichthys > Erpetoichthys calabaricus. The sequence continues at coordinate 14,146,298 of NC_041396.2, read as the reverse complement.
GGCCTGCCTGTTGGAGGTCATTTTGTAGGCTCTGCCAGTGCTCATCCTGTTCCTCCTTCCCCATGAGATTCCTACAAGACACGCCCTTCTTATCAAATAAGAGCACGGCCAGCAAAACACTCAGTCATGTAAAGGCACGTAGCACACACAGATCCTGTGCTCTCAGCACATATAAAGCATATAAGGACAATACGTTCTAGGTGAAATGTCAACGACTAAGCAAAGAAGAAAGAGCAGCGCAGAGAAAAGAGACCCAAAAGCGCTGGAGAGAAAAAAAAGGCAGATAAGAGATTATGAAAGCAGTGGAATTCGAAAAGCTCAAACAAGCCAGAAGTCTGCATGTCCATCATCATCAAGTCCTTCCGTGAGAACCCTAGACACAAGAGGACTATTTCATTTATGTTAGGTAGAATGCCCAGAGGGGACTGGGCGGTCTCGTGGCCTGGAACCCCTGCAGATTTTTTTTTTTTCTCCAACCGTCTGGAGTTTTTTTTGTTTTTTCTGTCCACCCTGGCCATCGGACCTTACTCTTTTTTTTATGTTAACTAATATTGTCTTATTTTAATTTCTTATGTTGTTTATATTTTTTTTTATTTACTGTTCTTCATTATGTAAAGCACTTTGAGCTACTTTTTTGTATGAAAATGTGCTATACAAATAAATGTTATTATTATTATTATTATAAAGGAGCAGATACTGGTGGGTCCTGCTGATGGGTTAAGGACCTTCTACGAGGGGTCCTGGTCCAGCTCTCCTTGAGGAACTGCCTGTCTGTCTCCTGAAATCTCCTCCATGCCCTTGAGACTGTGCTGGGAGACACAGCAAACCTTCTGGCAATGCCACGTATTGATGTGCCTACCATCCTGGAGAAGCTGGACTAACTGTGCCACCTCTGTAGGTTCCGGGTATGGCCTCATGCTACCAGTAGTGACACTGACCGTAGCCAAATGCAAAATGAGTGACAAAACAGATGAGGAGGGCAAAATGTCAGTGGCTTCCCTCCACCTGTGAAACCACTCATTCCTGTTTTAGGGGTCGTCTCATTGTTACCCCTCTAGTGCACCAAAGCAGCTGAAACTGATGAACAAGCCCCTCTGCTACTTAACTGACCAGATCAATAGCCCAGAAGTGTCATTGACTTGATGCTATACTCGGATTCAAAAGGTTTCCTTTAATTTTTTTGACCAGTATGTAATGCATATTTGACCGACTTTGTGGAGGAGGATAGGCGCATGGACTTCACTTACAAATAAAGGTAAGACCATAAATGGTTTTCAATTTTATAAAAAATGGGGTCAGACTAAGAAAAAAACAACCCAATATTTAAAAACTACATTTTAACATTAAATAAAATATTCTTTTGTTTTTCTTGTTATCCTTTTGTTGAACTGTCTGTATTAAATTTGATGAAATCATCAGAATTAAAAAGCTTTTAGAAACAACTAAATATTTCAATTAAGGTCAAATTTGAAATCCATTTTTTTTGTACACCACTCTGTACTTTCTTTTGTATTGTATGAGTGTGAATTGTGGAATTGCAACAGCAAATTTAGAGCACAGGCGGCATGGTGGCGCAGTGGGTAGCGCTGCTGCCTCGCAGTTGGGAGACCTGGGGACCTGGGTTCGCTTCCCGGGTGCTCCCTCCGTGGAGTTTGCATGTTCTCCCTGTGTCTGCGTGGGTTTCCTCCCACAGTCCAAAGATATGCAGGTTAGGTGGATTGGAGATTCTAAATTGGCCCTAGTGTGTGCTTGGTGTTTGTGTATGTCCTGTGGTGGGTTGGCACCCTGCCTGGGATTGGTTACTGCCTTGTGCCCTGTGTTGGCTGGGATTGGCTCCAGCAGACCCCCGTGACCCTGTGTTCGGATTCAGCAGGTTGGATAATGGATGGATGAATTTAGAGCACATGGAGGGTGAGGAGCTCTCTCTCTCGTCACAATAAACGTAACTTTCTTTCTTAGCCAAATATGTGCCTTACCTGTGTGTGTGTAAAGAATGCTGATGAGATATGAAACATAACCAGTAGTCAATGTGCATGCTGGCTGCCAATTGAATAGTCAATAAGCTACTCTTTGGGGTTCATATATTTGTAAATGTCACTCTGAAGGAGTCATCACCTCACCAGCCATGAACCTCACCACACGTCAGTGCTGCCAATAATATTAGCCTTTGGTAAAAAAAAAAAAAAAAAAATCCTACAAATATTGTGTGGAGAAAGGAACTTGGTTACAAAGTACTTCTGATACACCTGATTAACTGATGGCACCATAACTGAGGCCGATTGACAGATAAAATTGCCCGGGTAACACAGCTAGTCCACATTTAATTGCGGTTGTTTCGGTACAATTTAACAGTTTTTTTTTTATTTTAATGATGTAGCATTACAGCTGCCAACAATCAAAAACACAAAGTTAAATTAATAAAGCGGAACGAAGCAGACCCCAGAAGTGTTGCTGTGGAGCGGACGTTCGCATTCTGTTGGAGTAACCCCGCCCACTCAGCCGATTATGCTCCCGGAACTCAGGATCGCGTCGCCTATGTTTCCGGTCGGTGTGTTTTCTTTTTGGGACTGTTATTTTGTTTGCGCCGGGTTTTCCCCCTTATCCGTAGTTGTCATCCGTAGAAGCAGGCAGGCAAGCGAGCAAGCGGTTTCACGTCTGGATATTGCAGAATCAGGGGACCGCCAACTTCAGTAAAATGTGCTCGCCTGTAGGGTGAACAAAGCTCCGAACTGTGAGTAATGCTGTGACTCCGCACCTTTCTTTTGTAAGCTTTTCTCTGCGACATGAGAATGAAGTGTTACTATTGTTTGGATTACTCAGATGCTCGGCGTTTTGTTTTGCTTTTATGTATTTATCGGGTCTCCGGGCTTGTGCAGCTCACCTGTCTGCAAAGGGCTGTGCAGCCTACAAGTTGTCATTTATGCAGTTCTCCCCGTGAAAAGCGAGTTCTGTTGATGGTGCGCATCAGGGGCGGCTGGCATTGTGTTGCCGCGGCCCAGTATCTCTGCAAAATACCGGTCTTTTTTTTTTTTTTACATACACGCATGTCATCAGTGTTTTCTGCCTTATTTAAAGTATTCTTTGATTTATTCAGATAGCGTACATTCTGGAAAATACTTGGATCGTTTTAGTGAAATCCTGAATGAAACGTCTTCATTTTAAAAGGGAAGATAGAAACGAGCTGTCAAGTAGCTGAGGACGGCGAGCCAAAGCAGCGCAGACGAACGCATTTAGCAGGAGAGCAGTGGTGCAGCCAGAAAGTTTAAATATACGTATTTATATAGAAATCAGAAAGCCACGCGCATTGAAGCAGCCATTCACTAGCTCCATAAATATTTCCATGCCATACACAACGAATTAATAGGAGATAAAGTCGTGTAGCGCCACGCTGATGGTTGCTTGGCACCGACCCCAATGACTTATTGCTTTCAACGTCGCTTTTTATGGCAGATCAGGTTGTGACCACGCTATCTGTGACCGGCTTGACATTTTTATAGGCTCCCCAGCAGCTGGTACTGAAGCCCCTCGAGAGCATGATCTAACAATATAGGAAAAGCACAAATTTGAAAACCGTGTGGTAGCAGCATTTTGGAATGTAAATGTTAGCTTTCCTCTATTTTTCCAAATCACTGCCCCCCAGCTCATCTGACACTTTGTATTGCAGTAATGATGGTTTCCTCATTGTGATGATGTAATCTTACTTCAATTTATTATTTATTTATGTTCGTTTATTTTATTTCTGTTTATGCTATTTATTGTATGTTTTTTTTTCTTCTTTTATTGTAAAGCACTTTGGCATGTTGTTTTAAATGTGCTATATAAATAGACATTGACATTGTGGAAATACAGCCATTTTGTAGACCAAACGAAATGAAGCTTCAAAGATGGGAACTTGACGATGCAGCTCCCCCCCCCCCCCCCCCCTTTATTTCTTCTATGTAATCTGAATTTCACAAAGGACCCCGCTACCCGTAATCGCCTTGATGTGATCGGGGGGCCCTTACTGTGATGCGATAGAGATTTAATGGATGCCTTCCCTCTTAATGCTTTGATGCTATTTAGACTTCAAGGTGCACTTCCCACCCCCAGTTACTTCGATATGTTTGGAATTTCATGGGGGAACCCGACCGACCACTCATTTCTTCTTTGTAATTGGGATTTCGCAGGGGACTCCTGCGAAATGATTGGGGGCAATCACCCCTAATTGCCTTGACACAATTGGGGTTTAATGGGTGACCCCCCCTTAATGCTTTGATGCTATTGGGACTTCACAGTGCACCTCACCCCCAGTTACTTTGATGTGTTTGGAATTTGGAGCTGGTTTTCATCCAGGATGTGTCTGTACATTGCTGCAGTATATAATAAAGTATCTATCTATCTATCTATCTATCTATCTATCTATCTATCTATCTATCTATCTATCTATCTATCTATCAGTCGTCTTTCCCTTTATCCTGACTAGTCTCCCAGTTCCCCACAGCATGATGCTGCCACCACCATGCTTCACTGTAGGGATGGTATTGGCCTGGTGATGAGCGGTGCCTGGTTTCCTCCAAACGTGACGCCTGGCATTCATACCAAAGAGTTCAATCTTTGTCTCATCAGACCAGAGAATTTTCTTTCTCATGGTCTGAGAGTCCTTCAGGTGCCTTTTGGCAAACTCCAGGCAGGCTGCCATGTGCCTTTTACTAAGGAGTGGCTTCCGTCTGGCCACTCTACCATACAGGCCTGATTGGTGGATTGCTGCAGAGATGGTTGTCCTTCTGGAAGGTTCTCCTCTCTTCACAGAGGACCTCTGGAGCTCTGACAGAGTGACAATCGGGTTCTTGGTCACCTCCCTGACTAAGGCCCTTCTCCCCCGATCGCTCAGTTTAGATGGCCAGCCAGCTCTAGGAAGAGTCCTGGTGGTTTCGTACTTCTTCCACTTAGGTATGATGGAGGCCACTGTGCTCATTGGGACCTTCAAAGCAGCAGAAATGTTTCTGTAACTTTCCTCAGATTTGTGCCTACAGACAATTCCTTTGACTTCATGCTTGGTTTGTGCTCTGACATGAACTGTCAACTGTGGGACCTTCTATAGACAGGTGTGTGCCTTTCCAAATCATGTCCAGTCAACTGAATTTACCACAGGTGGACTCCAATGAAGCTGCAGAAACATCTCAAGGATGATCAGGGGAAACAGGATGCACCTGAGCTCAATTTTGAGCTTCATGGCAAAGGCTGTGAATACTTATGTACATGTGCTTTATCAATTTCTTTATTTTTAATAAATTTGCAAAAACCTCAAGTAAACTTTTTTCACGTTGTCATTATGGGGTGTTGTGTGTAGAATTCTGAGGAAAAAAATGAATTTAATCCATTTTGGAATAAGGCTGTAACATAAGAAAATGTGGAAAAAGTGATGTGCTGTGAATACTTTCCAGATGCACTGTAGATAGTGTGACAGTTTGTGGTCCTCTCGACCCCTTGAACCCTCAGACTACTCTTCAGACACCAGGCAAAAGTCCAATAATTATTTATTCGGACACTAATAAAGTGCACAAAGCACCTATACTCCACAATACTCATATAATAAATCCAATAATGAATCACCACAATAAACAATCCTCCACTCCCAGACGCGTTGCCACCCTTCCACCCAGCTCAGCTCCACATCTGGGATTTCCCACAGTCCTTTTATAGTCCTTGACCCGGAAGTGTTTCGCCCTCTCTGTCCACGTGACTAGGAACACTTCCGGGTTAGATAAAAATCCTCTCTTCTTCACCCCGGAAGCATGTCATTCCTCCTACCCATGTGACTTGGATGTACTTCCGGGGCGTAGGGCAAATAATCCTTGTTCCTCCCTGCAGCGTCCCCTAACGGCCCCCACGGCATCCAGCAGGGTTGGGGATAAAAACTGCATTATCCAGAATTCCCTGCTGGCAATCGGGGCACCTCCATGCTGCAGGGAGGGCTCCACCTGGCGGCCTTGGGGTATTGGCCGGGATGAACGGCCGGCCACATATCACAATAGATAGATACTTTATTAATCCCAAGGGGAAATTCACATACTTCAGCAGCAGCATACTGATAAAGAACAATATAAAATTAAAGAGTGATAATAATGCAGGTAGACAGACAGACAGTAACTTTGTATAATGTTAATGTTTAACCCCCCCGGGTGGAATTGAAGAGTCACATAGTATGGGGGAGGAACGATCTCCTCAGTCTGTCAGTGAAGCAGGATGGTGACAGCAGTCTGTCACTGAAGCTGCTCCTCTGTCTGGAGAAGATCCTGTTCAGTGGATGCAGTGGATTCTCCATGATTGACAGGAGTCTGCTCAGCGCTCGTTGCTCCGCCACAGATGTCAAACTGTCCAGCTCCGTGCCTACAATAGAGCCTGCCTTCTTCACCAGTTTGTCCAGGCGTGAGGCGTCCCTCTTCTTTATGCTGCCTCCCCAGCACACCACCGCGTAGAAGAGGGCGCTCGCCACAACCGTCTGAAGGCAGAAACTGTTGTGGAGAAATCTTTACATAAAACAAGCAGAGTCTTCAGAAAGACAGTCAGAATTTAAGACTTTATTGTACAGCATAGAAAACAGAGCAGAGCACATAAAGCCTGTCTCAGTTCATGAAATGAGCCCTGAATGTATTACAATTCTTATCTCCAAATGCCCCCCTTTCCAAACTAGTTTCCCAACATCTACTGTATAGAGTTTCCCATGACTTTGTCCCCACTCCGCACCTCTACCCATAACAATCACCTGATGTTCCAGATCTTCTCCTAACAATATTCTTGCCCCTCAAGACATCCCCATAACATTCTTCTTCCCAATAAACCTTCCCATAACAATATTTTTGCTGGCAGGGCATATTTGCCGTCTGGCGATAATTATCACCTGAATACCCCTCCCTTCATTCTTACGGCCTAATCCTGAGCTGTTAGAATCGATGGCCTTTCAGTTGTTAATCAGTTCTTAACAATTCAGTTGCAATCAGAAGGCCCATGTATGAAAACTGGACTGCCTAATTAATAATTCAATAACTGATTACTTGTTACACTAGCATCCTGTAAGGCTAACATAACAGGCAACTGTGGCAGTGAGCGGGCAGCGCACAGCTTCCCTGATAAGGGCCAAGGTGTGACATGGCGCTTCACGCTTGACAGAAGAGGAAAAAGACAAGCCTTTAACAATTGCTTCTTTAAGCTCACTCATATGTGCTACTATATCTTACTATTATTATCACTAAGCTGTTTAAAGAAATATTGCCATATAAACTTAAATGCTACTGTAAAACATACATGCGTGCTAATATACAGTGGGTATAGAAAAGAATCCCCCTGTTTGAAATACAGTATACGTTCTTAATCCGTTCCAGATCCTTGGACTTATACCAAACAAATTTTTTCTATAAGAAATAAAGGGAAAATGATTAATCCATTCCCATGAAAAAAAATCCTATTGTTATTGGCATATTATACATTGATGGGGTTGTATAAAATAATTTAAACACTGCTTAATACTAAAATACATAAATACAAAAGCAATTAGATGAAATAAATGAAAATTTAACCTCACTTTACCTTGCTGAGAAGAGTCGAGTGCCCGCTAAGACTGCTCTTTCTCATCCTTTAACCTCCTTTATCTTCCTCTTTTCCTCGATCCATTTACAGTGGTGTGAAAAACTATTTGCCCCCTTCCCCTTTACATCTTGCCTGAAGAAGGGGCCTGAGTTGCCTCGAAAGCTTGCATATTGTAATCTTTCTAGTTAGCCAATAAAAGGTGTCATTTTGCTTGGCCTTTCCCCCCCTTCCTGATTTATTATTCTTTTGCATGTTTGTCACACAAAATGTTTCTGATCATCAAACACATTTAACCATTAGTCAAATATAACACAAGTAAACACAAAATGCAGTTTCTAAATGATGGTGTTTATTATTTAGGGAGAAAAAAAATCCAAACCTACATGGCCCTGTGTGAAAAAGTAATTGCCCCCTTGTTAAAAAATAACCTAACTGTGGTGTATCACACCTGAGTTCAATTTCCGTAGCCACCCCCAGGCCTGATTACTGCCACACCTGTTTCAATCAAGAAATCACTTAAATAGGAGCTGCCTGACACAGAGAAGTAGACCAAAAGCACCTCAAAAGCTAGACATCATGCCAAGATCCAAAGAAATTCAGGAACAAATGAGAACAGAAGTAATTGAGATCTATCAGTCTGGTAAAGGTTATAAAGCCATTTCTAAAGCTTTGGGACTCCAGCGAACCACAGTGAGAGCCATTATCCACAAATGGCAAAAACATGGAACAGTGGTGAACCTTCCCAGGAGTGGCCAGCCGACCAAAATTACCCCAAGAGCGCAGAGACGACTCATCCGAGAGGTCAGAAAAGACCCCAGGACAACGTCTAAAGAACTGCAGGCCTCACTTGCCTCAATTAAGGTCAGTGTTCACGACTCCACCATAAGAAAGAGACTGGGCAAAAACGGCCTGCATGGCAGATGTCCAAGACGCAAACCACTGTTAAGCAAAAAGAACATTAGGGCTCGTCTCAATTTTGCTAAGAAACATCTCAATGATTGCCAAGACTTTTGGGAAAATACCTTGTGGACTGATGAGACAAAAGTTGAACTTTTTGGAAGGCAAATGTCCCGTTACATCTGGTGTAAAAGGAACACAGCATTTCAGAAAAAGAACATCATACCAACAGTAAAATATGGTGGTGGTAGTGTGATGGTCTGGGGTTGTTTTGCTGCTTCAGGACCTGGAAGGCTTGCTGTGATAGATGGAACCATGAATTCTACTGTCTACCAAAAAATCCTGAAGGAGAATGTCCAGCAATCTGTTCGTCAACTCAAGCTGAAACGATCTTGGGTGCTGCAACAGGACAATGACCCAAAACACACCAGCAAATCCACCTCTGAATGGCTGAAGAAAAACAAAATGAAGACTTTGGAGTGGCCTAGTCAAAGTCCTGACCTGAATCCAATTGAGATGCTATGGCATGACCTTAAAAAGGCGGTTCATGCTAGAAAACCCTCAAATAAAGCTGAATTACAACAATTTTGCAAAGATGAGTGGGCCAAAATTCCTCCAGAGCGCTGTAAAAGACTCATTGCAAGTTATCGCAAACGCTTGATTGCAGTTATTGCTGCTAAGGGTGGCCCAACCAGTTATTAGGTTCAGGGGGCAATTACTTTTTCACACAGGGCCATGTAGGTTTGGATTTTTTTTTCTCCCTAAATAATAAAAACCACCATTTACAAACTGCATTTTGTGTTTACTTGTGTTATATTTGACTAATGGTTAAATATGTTTGATGATCAGAAACATTTTGTATGACAAACATGCAAAAGAATAAGAAATCAGGAAGGGGGCAAATAGTTTTTCACACCACTGTAAAGGTATTTAAGGTGGTCAATTACAAGTTGTGCTTCCTTCCCTTTGACTCTCCTCTGAAGAGTGACAGACAGCATGGGATCCTCAAAGCAACTCTCCAAAGATCTGAAAACAAAGATTGTTCAGTCTCCTGGTTTAGGGGAAGGCTACAAAAAGTCATCTCAGAGGTTTAAACTGTCAGTGTCAACTGTAAGGAATGGAATCAGGAAATAGTTTATCACACCACTGTATCCCCCCCTTCCTGGTGCCGACCCGTATATATACATCCACCCGCACCTCCGTGGGCACAGCGCCTTAATCACACGCCGCTGGAAGCCAATGAAGCAATTGAGAACAATCACGCCCACGGAGAACGACACTGCGTTAACGGATTTAAAACCTGGCCCTTTTTTTTTTTTTTTTTTTGAAGCCACGGACCCGCTATACCACAGGCAGTCTTGGCGTTGTCTCGAGAGAGGTAAACAAGGGTAGCACACGGTCTTCTAGCATGCGAGTCGTATTCCAAACAAAGGTCGTATACAAAGCAAAATGTTTCACGTCCAAACAGGATTTGTACCAAGTTGGACTTATTCCAAAGTGGACGTATACCGAGGTACCACTGTATTCACATTTTATTTGCTTTACAGTCTTAAATGAAAACACACACAAACCAATATTTCTTCCCAGCTTTACTTACTCAATGCAACCGATGACATCCAAGTGAAAGATATCACAGCTACAGTTCAGAAAAATGATAAAAAAAATTAAAAAAAAAAAACCTACTGAGATGAATAAAGGATCACCCCCCCCCCCAATGTCAATGTCATTTTGTTGACCCCCCCTTTTGCTTTAATGACAGCCTTGAGTCTGGTGGGATTCTTCTCTTATCAGCTTTGCACACCTAGATTAGTAATATTTGCCCCCCACTCTTCTTTCCAGTTTAACTGTTCAAGTTTGGTCACATTAGATGGTGAGCATTGGTGGTTTGCTATCTTCAGACCTTTCCACAGATTTTCAGTGTGATTTAGGTCTGGGCTCTGACTGGCCACACCAGGACAATCACTTTTCTCTCCTTCAGCCACTGCGAGGTCAATTTTGCTGTGTGCTTCGGGTCGTTGTCGTGTTGAAAGGTGAACATTCTGCCCATCTTCAACTTTCTGGCAGAGGGTAGCAGGTTTTCCTTAAGAATTTGACGGAATTTTGCCTCATCCATATTTCCTTCTATCCTAACGAGGCCCTGCGGCAGTGAAACCCCCCCACAACAGGATGCTGCCACTTCCATGCTTTACTGTAGGTATGGTGTGTTGTGAATGGTGAGCTGCATTGCTGAACTGTTTTGGTATTGAGGCCAAATAGTTTGATTTTGGATTCATCTGACCATAAGACCTTTTTCCACTTGGCATCAGAATCTTCAAGGTGCATTCTGGCAAAGCTCAAATGAGCCTTAATGTGGCCTTTCTTCAGAAGTGGCTTTTTCCTTGCAACCCTCCTGAACAAGCCACAACTGTGGAGCGCTTGTCAAATTGTTGTCACCTGCACACAATGATCACTCTTTGCCATCAAATCCTGTAACTCCTTCAAAGTGGCCATTGTCCTCCTGGTAGCCTCTCTTACCAGTTTCCTCCTTGCTCTTCCATCCAGTTTGGAGGATCCTAGTAGTACCAGACACTCGCCACTTCGTTATGATGGACTTTACTGAGCTCCTTGGGATTGATGAAGCCTTTGAGATTTTTTTGTCTCCATCTCCTGCCTTATGTCTGTCCACAACTCTACCCCTGAGATCTTTTGAAAGTGACCTGCCACCCATAGTCAGTTGTTTGCGGTCAGTTACACTACCAAGCAAGGGAATGAATGTTTCAGGAACAGTGTCACTAATCACACTCATTACAACTGATCACAGGTGGAAGGAAACCAATAACCACAATGGAAATGGTGGGCACTGACACCTGATTGAGTTTAGAGGGGGGGGGGGGGGGGGGGTCCTTTATTAATCTCAGGATTTCTTGTTTTTGATTTTTTTTATCATTCTTCTGAACTGTAGCTGTGATATCTTTCACTTGGATGTTATAAATTGCATTGAATAAGTAAAGCTGGAAATAATATTGGCTTGTGTGTTTTCATTTAACTGTAAAAGCCAATGAAAGCAGACAGCAGCACTGTTAAGTAATGGCAAATGGCACACAGCTGCCCGGTGGTCCAACAGAGGCCAGGCTACTGTTTATGTCATGGCACATGTTCAGGAAAAAAGTCCCCTAGCTTTCAATAATCAACTCTTAAGCCCCTATAGTGTTCAAACTAACTAATATCATAATACATGTGTTTTACTTTTATTGCCTCAGGTATTGCTGAGCTCTAATGCTTCTAAATGCCATTTAATTCCTTGTATGTTTTATACGCTAGCTTAAGAGCTTGCCCTTTACTCACACAGGCAAAAGCCTTGCATGCAGTTTGTTTGGTCTTCTGTCAGTAAGAAGCTTGGCTCCTTCATTTCTCAAAACAAAGTTTGCCTGCTTGCTTCCTCTGAGCGCATGATGACCGTGTCTCACAACTCGACTCGCAGAAACTCAAAACAAAGCAAGTAAGAAGGAGAGGAAGGCAAGAGGCCTCTCTAACAAAATAAATTGTGTCCTTTTTAAAGTTGTTTCAGGCCTAGGCTTTTTCCTGGATCAAAATTCTCAACAAAACCTGTTTTTTTTTTTTTTACACATCCGCAAGTACTGTTGTGTTTTGTCAACGTCTTTAAACTGTGCAAAAAAAAAAAAGAGGTGAGCGTCAACATCAGCTGCCATAAATTTGAAAAACCAGCATGAAGCCTATAATCATTTTCTTATGTTTTACAGTCATATGAAAAAGTTTGGAAGCCCCTCTTAATTCTTTAGATTTTTGCTTATCATTCGCTGAGCTTTCAAAGTAGCAACTTCCTTTTAATATCTGACATGCCTTAAGAAAACAGTAGGATTTCAGCAGTGACATTAAGTTTATTAGATTAACGGAAAATATGCAATATGCATCATAACAAAATTAGACAGGTGCATAAATGTGGGCACCCCAACAGAGATATGACATCAATACTTAGTTGAGCCTCCTTTTGTAAATCTAACAGCCTCTAGACGCTGTCCTCCTATAGCCTTTGATGAGTGTCTGGATTCTGGATGGAGCTATTGTTGACCATTCTTCGTACAAAATCTCTCCAGTTCAGTTCAATTTGATGGACAGCCTGCTTCAAATCATCCCATAGATTTTTGATGACATTCAAGTCAGGGGACTGTGACGGCCATTCCAGAACATTGTATTTCTCCCTCCGCATGAATGCCTTTGTAGATTTTCAACTGTGTTTTGGGTCATTGTCTTGTTGGAATATCCAACCCCTGCGTAACTTCAACTTTGTGACTTATACTTGAACATTATCCTGAAGAATTTGTTGATATTGGGTTGAATTCACTCAACCTTCGACTTTAACAAGGACCCCAGTCCCTGAACTAGCCACACATCCCCACAGCATGATGAAACCTCCACCAAATTTGACAATAGATAGCAGGTGTTTTTCTTGGAATGAGGTGTTCTTCTTCCACCATGCGAATAGCTGTTTGTGATGACCAAATAACTCCATTTTTGTCTCATCAGTCCAAAGCACTTTGTTCCAAAATGAATCTGGCTTGTCTAAATGAGCATTGGCATACAACAAGCGACTCTGTTGGTGGCGTGAGTGCAGAAAGGGCTTCTTTCTCATCACCCTGCCATACAGATGTTCTTTGTTCAAATTGTGCTGAATTGTAGAACGATGTACAGATACACCATCTGCAGCCAGATGTTCTTGCAGGTCTTTGGAGGTGATCTGTGGGTTGTCTGTAACCATTCTCACAATCCTGCTCATATGCCGCTCCTGTATTTTTCTTGGCCTGCCAGACCTGCTGGGTTTAACAGCAACTGTGCCTGTGGCCTTCCATTTCCTGATTCCATTCCTTACAGTTGACACTGACAGTTTAAACCTCTGAGATGACTTTTTGTAGCCTTCCCCTAAACCAGGAGACTGAACAATCTTTGTTTTCAGATCTTTGGAGAGTTGCTTTGAGGATCCCATGCTGTCTGTCACTCTTCAGAGGAGAGTCAAAGGGAAGGAAGCACAACTTGTAATTGACCACCTTAAATACCTTTACAGTGGTGTGAAAAACTATTTGCCCCCTTCCTGATTTCTTATTCTTTTGCATGTTTGTCACACAAAATGTTTCTGATCATCAAACACATTTAACCATTAGTCAAATATATCCATCCATCCATCCATCCATTTTCCAACCCGCTGAATCCGAACACAGGGTCACGGGGGTCTGCTGGAGCCAATCCCAGCCAACACAGGGCACAAGGCAGGGAACCAATCCTGGGCAGGGTGCCAACCCACCGCAGGACACACACAAACACACCCACACACCAAGCACACACTAGGGCCAATTTAGAATCGCCAAACCACCTAACCTGCATGTCTTTGGACTGTGGGAGGAAACCGGAGCGCCCGGAGGAAACCCACGCAGACACGGGGAGAACATGCAAACTCCACGCAGGGCGGACCCGGGAAGCGAACCCGGGTCCCAAGGTCTCCCAACTGCGAGGCAGCAGCGCTACCCACTGCGCCACCGTGCCGCCCTAGTCAAATATAACACAAGTAAACACAAAATGCAGTTTTTAAATGATGGTTTTTATTATTTAGGGAGAAAAAAAATCAAAACCTACATGGCCCTGTGTGAAAAAGTAATTGCCCCCTGAACCTAATAACTGGTTGGGCCACCCTTAGTAGCAATAACTGCAATCAAGCGTTTGCGATAACTTGCAATGAGTCTTTTACAGCGCTCTGGAGGAATTTTGGCCCACTCATCTTTGCAAAATTGATGTAATTCAGCTTTATTTGAGGTTTTTCTGGCATGAACTGCCTTTTTAAGGTCATGCCATAGCATCTCAATTGGATTCAGGTCAGGACTTTGACTAGGCCACTCCAAAGTCTTCATTTTGTTTTTCTTCAGCCATTCAGAGGTGGATTTGCTGGTGTGTTTTGGGTCATTGTCCTGTTGCAGCACCCAAGATCGCTTCAGCTTGAGTTGACGAACAGATGGCCGGACATTCTCCTTCAGGATTTTTTGGTAGACAGTAGAATTCATGGTTCCATCTATCACAGCAAGCCTTCCAGGTCCTGAAGCAGCAAAACAACCCCAGACCATCACACTACCACCACCATATTTTACTGTTGGTATGATGTTCTTTTTCTGAAATGCTGTGTTCCTTTTACGCCAGATGTAACGGGACATTTGCCTTCCAAAAAGTTCAACTTTTGACTCATCTGTCCACAAGGTATTTTCCCAAAAGTCTTGGCAATCATTGAGATGTTTCTTAGCAAAATTGAGACGAGCCCTAATGTTCTTTTTGCTTAACAGTGGTTTGCGTCTTGGAAATCTGCCATGCAGGCCGTTTTTGCCCAGTCTCTTTCTTATGGTGGAGTCGTGAACACTGACCTTAATTGAGGCAAGTGAGGCCTGCAGTTCTTTAGACGTTGTCCTGGGGTCTTTTGTGACCTCTCGGATGAGTTGTCTCTGCGCTCTTGGGGTAATTTTGGTTGGCCGGCCACTCCTAGGAAGGTTCACCACTGTTCCATGTTTTTGCCATTTGTGGATAATGGCTCTCACTGTGGTTCGCTGGAGTCCCAAAGCTTTAGAAATGGCTTTATAACCTTTACCAGACTGATAGATCTCAATTACTTCTGTTCTCATTTGTTCCTGAATTTCTTTGGATCTTGGCATGATGTCTAGCTTTTGAGGTGCTTTTGGTCTACTTCTCTGTGTCAGGCAGCTCCTATTTAAGTGATTTCTTGATTGAAACAGGTGTGGCAGTAATCAGGCCTGGGGGTGGCTACGGAAATTGAACTCAGGTGTGATACACCACAGTTAGGTTATTTTTTAACAAGGGGGCAATTACTTTTTCACACAGGGCCATGTAGGTTTGGATTTTTTTTCTCCCTAAATAATAAACACCATAATTTAAAAACTGCATTTTGTGTTTACTTGTGTTATATTTGACTAATGGTTAAATGTGTTTGATGATCAGAAACATTTTGTGTGACAAACATGCAAAAGAATAAGAAATCAGGAAGGGGGCAAATAGTTTTTCACACCACTGTATATCTCATGACTGGAAACACCGGTCTATGAAGTTCAAGGCTTAACGAGCTCATCCAAACAATTTGGTGTTGTAAGTAATCAGCATTGAGCAGTGACAGGCATTCAAATCAGGAAAATGGCAAGGGGACCCACATTTGTGCACAGCCAGTTTTTCACATTTGATTTAATTTCATACAACTAAATACTGCTTCACTAAGAATCTTTGTTCAGAAAACACCGCAGTACTCAGATGTTCCTAGGAAATGAAAGACAGACCACTGTTATCTTTTTTGTTGAAAGGAGAGTCAATTATTAATTCCTTATATAAAATGTTTACCAAATTTTTTGAACTTGAACATCTATACATTCCATGGCAAACCCAGCAGATGTGGTTTAGTGGACTTCTGCCAGCTTCCATTGTTTAAGGTTCAGCTGTATAAGTTGGTTATAAAATTCTCATACCAGCAGAGACCCTCCTCCTTCTGCCCTGCTGATAGTATATTAAGAATTTTTTCCTGAGTCATAATGAAGTGCTGCTTTCCCGTGTGATCTGGTGAGCTTACAAGCAACTTACATTGGCTTTCAGAGATGAGCGCTTAGATACAGACGACGCTGATGCCACCAGAAAGACATGTACAGTCGCGACCAAAGATTTTGAGAATGGCACAAATATTAATTTTCATAAAGTTTGCTGCTTCAGTGTTTTTAGATCTTTTTGTCAGATGTTTTTATGGTGTACTGAAGTAGAATTCCAAGCATTTCATAAGTTTCAAAGGCTTTTATTGATAATGACATGAAGTTTATGCGCAGAGTCAATACTTACAGCGTTGGCCCTTCTTTCTTTTTCAAGACCTTTGCAAACCTTGGCAATCAACTTCTGGGCCCAATCCTGACTGATGGCAGCTGCCCATTCTTGGAGTTTGTCAGAATTGGTGGGTTTTTGTTTGTCCACACGCCTCTTGAGAACTTGACCACAAGTTCTCAATGGGGAGTTTCCTGGCCATGGACCCCAAATTTCGATGTTTTGTTCCCCGAGCCACTTAGTTTTACTTTATTGCCCGGTAATCCATCGTGCTGGAAAAGGCATTGCTGGTCACCAAACTGTTGTTGGATGGTTGGGAGAAGTTGCTCTCGGAGGATGTTTTGGTCCCATTCTTTTTTCATGGCTCGGGATCGGGGGCCATTACCAGTGCAGAGCTTGCTCAGGAATGGCAGCAGACAGGTGAGAGTGCATCTGCACATACAGTGAGGTGAAGACTTTTGGAGGATTGCCTGGTGGGTGTCAAGAAGGGCAGCAAAGAAGCCAAGAAAAACATCAGGAACAGACGGATATTCTGGGATTGGACTGCTGGGGAAAAGTCATTTTCTCTGATGAATCCCCTTTTGGGGCATCCTGAGAATAGAAAAGGTGAGCGGCACTACCATCAGTCCTGTGTCAGGCCAACAGTAAAGCATCCTGAGACCATTCATGCCAGCCGAGCCAGTGGGCTCACTCACAATTTGGCCTAAGAACACAGCCATGAATAAAGAATGGGACCAAAACATCCTCCAAGAGCAACTTCTCCCAACCATCCAAGAACAGTTTATTGACCATCATTGCCTTTTCCAGTATGATGGAACACCGGGCCATAAGGCAAAAGTGAGAACTAAGTGGCTCGGGAAACAAAACATCAAAATTTTTTGGGTCCATGGCCAGGAAACTCCCCATTGAGAACATGTGGTCAATCCTCAAGAGGCGGGTGGACAAACAAAAACCCACCAATTCTGACAAACTCCAAGCATTGATCAGTCAGGATTGGGCCCAGAAGTTGATTGACAGCCTGCCAGGGTGAATTGCAGAAGTCTTGAAAAAGAAAGAAGGGTCAACATTGCAAGGATGTACTCTGTTCATAAACTACATGTCATTGTCCATAAAAGCCTTTGAAACTTCTGAAATGCTTGTAATTCTACTTCAGTGTACCATAGAAACATCTGACAAAAAGATCTCAAAACACTGAAGCGGCAAACTTTGTGAAAACCAACACTTGCACCATTCTGAAAAGTTTTGGCCACAACTTTACATCCTTATGTTCATCTAAGATCGTAAGATTTTTGACCAAAAGAATGAGATCATGGGTACAAGCGGCCGAAGTGATCTTTCTCTGCTGGGCAGTTGGGCTCTCCCTTAATGACAGGGAGAGAAACTCAGACACCTGGGAGTAGTGCTGGGACGTATACCGGTTCATACTGAAAACCGTTTTTTATTTTTGTTATGGATTTTTCTTATACAGTAATCCCTCGCTACTTCTTGGTTCACTTTTCGCGGATTCACGACTTCGCGGGTTTTTAAATACAAGTGATTGCCCGCCTATCGCGGAAGTTACGTTCCAGACCCATCAGCAACAGGAGAAAATCCGCGATATTGAAACACCATATAAATAAACATTTTTATAGTTTAAGCCTTAAAATACCCATCCCACATGCTTTAAACACATGTAAACTTATAAAACACACTTTGTTAACATATATGATATGTGGATGTCGGGCTAAGGATATGAGTAACATCTCACTATTATAAAACATTTTAACTTCACGCAAGACAAGACAGTGAGACAGGAAAATAGGTGCTGTATAGGCTTTTAAATTATTGACACGCAGAGCGACAAGCAGCACAAAGCCAGCACTTCTCCTTAGCGTTCATTCAGCTCCCCACCCCCTTGACAATGCAAAGTGGCAGGAGCGTACTGCGCCTCCGGGGAGGGGGGTTTGAGCGAACGTGCGTTCAGCCCTCACACACCCCCACTCCTCCTCCTCCTTCCGAACGCGCAGAGCGATATGCAGGCATTTTGGCAGAAGCAGTACAAAGTCCATTTCTGCTCAGCGTGAGTTCAGCTGCCCCCCTTCACAAAGCGAGTGCAGACACATCGACGTCTGATCGCTGCTTGCAGTGTGCAGTGTTGGTCTGCGGTGTTTAAGAATGTAGAAAGTGTTTAAGAGCATAGGAAGTGTTTATAAGAGTGTGGGAAAGGTTAACAAGAGAGTGAGAAAGGTTTATAAGAGTGTGGGAAGGGTTTATAAAGCCTTAAAATATGTGTAAATAATAAAATAAATATAGGTCGGTACTTTGCGGATTTTCACGTATCACCGGGGGGCTCTGGAACGTAACCCCCGCGATAGGTGAGGGATGACTGTACCGTAATACCGGTTTAAATAGCCTAAACAACGTTCGGAACGTGGCGCAGCGGGAAACTGTTTAAGGGGGGACTTTTTTCACTGCTACACCGCAAAACACTCATGCAACGGAGTACATGCGTTAGTGGAGGTATTGAGCGGTGAAAATGAACAAAGAACATTCTGAAGCTGTAGCAGACGATAAAGTTGAACATGATGACACAGAAGAACTTTTGCCAAAAAAAGGAGCCACGTCTGTTGTCTGGAGATTTTGGTTTGAAAAGGTCAGATGTGGACCAAACGACTTATTACTGCAAATGCTGTTGAGCTAAAGTTGTCGCCGGAGGCGGTAACACGAGCAATTGGCTGCACCACCTTAGCTGCAAACATGCTTTGGAGTACCACGAATGTATGGAACTAAGATTGTCACCCTCCACGTCCTCAGATAAAACTGAAAAAGCTAGAGGACACTCGAGTCAGACGTTACTTGTAGACGCATTTGCTAGAGGACTGCCTACAACAAAACAAAGCAAGCGGTGGATCGAGATAATTACAATCGCCATTACAATCCATATAGCTAACGTGTCAGTGGGCAGAGATTGGTAACATTAACAGAAAATGTAGTTGGTTTACAAAAATATTTACTCCTTATTCCTTTTTCTAAGACGTGTTCAGTGCAATCCAACTTTTGACAAACGCCTCTGGATATTTTACTAAGTCTGAATGCCTCTTTGGATAGTTAAAAATGTGTTGTCAAAATTATAGTTTAAGTTGTTTGCAAAATTTGTTCAATAAAATGGTTCTATATTTTGACTGCAACTGTAATGCAATGCGATTCCTTCTCTTCATTAGTGCCACCCCCTTGAAAACTATCACTTTATGGGGCCATGCCAACCTGTATTAATACGTGTGTGCACATTAAAATGTTTTTTTGTACCATGTACAATTCTCATGACAGTGGAATAGGTTATTCTTAGCCAGTCTACTGCAGTAATTGCAGTGGAAAATGTGGTTAACATCCACTCATGCATGGGGAAAAAAATACAGTTAAACTGGTATAATTTTGAAAAATACCGTTATATAGAATTTTGGTCATACCGCCCAGCCCTACCTGGGAGAGACTTGGAGTAGAGCTGCTGACCCTCCACATCAAGAGAAGTCAGTTGAGGTGGTTCGTGTATCTGATATGGATGTCTCCCAGGCACCTCTGTGTGGAGGTTTTATGGGCATGGCCAGCTGGGAAGAGACCCCAGGGAAGATCCCAGGCCCACTGGGATGATTATATCTCCCAGGTAGCCTTGGAATTCCTTGGGATCCCACAGTATGAGTTGGCAAGTGTGGCTAGGGAAAAGGATGTATAGGCCTCACTGCTGAGACTGTTGCTCCTGTGACCCAGTTTTGGATAAGCGGTGGAAAATGAATAAAAAAAAAAAAATTCCAAAAAATTCCTAATAGCCTGATTCACTTTGTCGTTCTGGGGTTTTGAATGTTGCTTGACGAATGAAAAAATGAATTTAAATGAGTTTGACAAAATGCTGTAACATACCAAAAAATGCAAGAAATGAAGGATCCAAATGCTTTTTGAATCCGCTGTATTATTGTCAAACTCTCTTGATCCATTTTACGGTTTAGAGAGACGTCAAACCAGTTGAATTTATGGCCTTGGAAGAACTAAATATCAGCAATTATTTCTTGACCAGTAACGGCGCACTGCACGATAACGTGCAGTGAATACACTTGACTTGATCATTCCTAGTTTTCATCCTCTTTCTCTGTACGTTTATCATTCGTTTGCTCAGAGGTTGATGGCCTTGCTGCTGACCAGCTCTTCTTTTCTCCACCCTAGTGGCCCGCTGCTTCTCTTCTTTCGTCGGCATTTTTTCAAGTTAAAACTGATTAAGTTAGCTTTTGTGTTGCAATTACTTAGTACGTTTTCTTTTTAATTTTTCACTTAAGCTGGCACTTAAGTCTTCAATCAGCCTTAAGAACGATTAGCAAAGGTGGTAGGGAATGAGAACGGCGCCCATATGCATGCGCCGCCCGGCCGCCCTACTGCGCGCTGCAGAGAGTTGATTCTACAGTAAAATAAAAAGAGTAATAAAATCATCACCCCGAAAGCGTAGAGTGAACGTCACATAGTATATGTGTACCAAATTTCAAGTCAATAGGTGAAACGGTTTGCGAGCTACAGGTGATTTAAAATCCTGGACAGACAAACGAACAGCCACGGTAGCGTATTATAGAAGAAGAAGATCGTGTGTTCGCCCAGGTGAATGGTAGGCTAATGTAGTAATAAGATTTTGTGGTGCCAACCTGGCTGTCCCTGTTTGCTAGAAAAGAATAACAAAAACAGCACACAATGGCATTCAAAAAGAGAAACAATAAGGCAGCCCCTTAACACTCGGGAAAGTTCAGTTACAATACATCAGGAGATTATGAACAGGCTGTGGATCTCTTCTCCTTAGGTTGCTTGAACCAGAAGTGACGCCACCTTCTGGGCGGTCTTGCTTTTATGAGCTAGGAAGGGGTGGAGGCAGTTTCCCTCACTGGGCTGTTTCTTTGCACTGTGGTGGAAGAAGAAGACAAGGCAGTTAGCGGCAGTGCCCCCTCTCGGGGTGGTAGCACATAATTGGGAAGAACTCGGAGGGAGACTCTCTGACGTGCATGCATGACACAAATCATATCTAATCTGGAGGTTGTGGCCTGGTGTATTGTGACGGTGCGGATTGGTTCCACGCTTCCGGTTCCCTCCGGGAGCCTTTTGAACCCGCCACCTGCCGATAACATTTCCAAGGGATGAGCCAAGCAAATAAGGACACCACATACTGTAAGGCAAGGGGAAGGTGCAAAAAAAGATGTAAAGTGCTTTTATTATAATAAAGTCATGCAAAAAGTGTTCAAAAGTGCAGTGCTCAAAAATCTTCATCAAATAAATAAAATAATCCATAAAAGGTCTCTGACAGTGGAGGTTAAAATGAATCCCAATGAATATCCATTAAAACAAGGTGGAAAAACAGCAGGAAGCAGTCTTCTAAAATCTCAAGCCCAGGTGCATCCCTTTACAACAGACGTTTCTCCGGCTTATCCTGTTCGGACCTTGAAGCGCGGAGAGACGTCAACCAACAGGCACAGACAACCTTCAGTTTTGGCTTATGTCCCCGCCATCCATCCCATGGTGATCCACGAGGGGGGCCGCCAAGCCTCCACTCCTTTGGCCTTGTGGGGGGAGTCCCTCTGGAGTACTTGTGTCACTCCTGTTCCCAAGCTCAGCAGGAGCAGCTTTCAGCCCCCTTGAGCGCTGGCCACACTGCTCACCCCTGGGGCTCACATTCCCATCTGCCTGCTTCTTCCCTTTTTACACCTGCGCTCCCTCTCTCTCTCGTTCCTGCCCTTCTCTCCAGCCTTTAACCTCCGCTCCCATTCTTTCTCACCTGTCCCCTCTCCCACTTTGTTCCCCTGCAGGCACCTTTAAACTTTCCTTCCTAATTGGTTGCAGGTGCGAGGAGCCGCCCTCTCCGTGGCCCCAATGAGACGCCTAACTAATCCACCCTCCTGTGCACATGTGTGAGGCACGATCAGCATGCACCCCATGTTAACTGCGGCGCGAAACGCACTCGCATACACCTGCATCTTTACAAGTGTGATAATTTATTTTAAATCAGCACAGCACCATGGACCACTCCTAACATTTACATGTATTCATGTTTTCCATTATGAGAAATTTGTCACACATTTGGACCAAACTACAACTTCCAGTTGATTAAAACTAAGGTGTCTGCAGCTATAGGTGACATTTTGCCATAACAGTGAGACTATTCTTGTATTCCTGAATCTGTTAAAGAAAGGGAAATGCAAGGAGTGACCCCTTGTGTGTCCAACAGGGAGCATTTGCTTCCATATATTGACTTGGGTCAGTGGCAAAAGATGTACTTCAAAGACAAAATGGCAACAAAACAATTATACATTTTCTTTGCCTTTTTATAGTATTGGTAGGTGTTGGTTTTAGATTACTAGATAGAACTTTATTAGAAGTATGTTAGATAAATAAATACATTATAGATAGATAAATCTCTCTGTCTCTCTCTTTTTTTATATAATATACACACGCACACTATGGTCTGAACACACATCACAATGACAAAAAAGAAAGAAGAGAGCAGCCCCAGTTCCAGTGTGGCGCTATATTGCTTTTGGTATACAGGAGCCCCAAACCCCCCCATAGTGTTTCCTGACACACTTTTACTGAATAATTAATTGGCTGAAAGTCCTCAGTGTTGGTGTGTCAGAGTGAGGATGTGTAGCATTGTTCATAATGGCACTCAGTTTTGTTTTAAATTTCTCCCTTGTTGCGATCTCCAAGTGGTCCAGAGTGTGTCCCAATGGTGAGCCTGTCCTTTTAGCTGTAATGAATTAACAACACACACCCCTGCATAGCAGCCCGCTTATTCAACTTGGGGGCGCGATGGTTTAGATTGGCTCCATGTTCCCTGGTCCATCCGGGATTCTCTTGAACCCATAACCATCGATAGTCATGTACCAAGATGAGCCGGGCAAATGAGGACATGGACATTCTGCAAGGGGTTGGTGCAGAAGTGTCAAGTGCTTTTATTAAAAACAAAGTCCAAAGCGTGCAGTGCAAAAGTGATCTTTCATAAAGAATCCAATAAAACCAGTGAATGTGAAGGTTAAAACCCAAATAAGTATATTCCAATAAAAATTAGGTTAAAGCACACAGCAGGAAACCGTTCTATTAAACAAAAAAAACAAAAACTCGCAAGCGTTCTTCTTAGAACTGAAGTCTCCTCCACTTACCCCCGATGGAAGGACATCCTACCGACAAGCACAGCCAACCTTTTAACTGCCGTCACAGCCGCCCAGCAGGGTGCAGCACTAAGCTTCACTCCTCCGATTTCCCCTGCCACTCCTCGGCTTTACGAGGAAGCCCTCCTGGAGCAATCAGTCATTCCTTCTTCTCAGATCGCTCACCAGGAATGACACTCAGTCCCCTCTTGAGTGGCTGCCGTCCGCTGCTTTCATGGGACTCATCATGGGTGCATGCCTTCATTCCTTATGACAGCGGCTCTTCTTCCAATTATGCCTTCTTTCTACCATCTGTAGCACTTTGGGATTGCTAAAATATAAAGTGCAATATAAATAAAATTTATTATTATTATGATTATCTCTAACCTCCGTCTCTCTTTTTTCCTGTCCTCTCAGTCTCTGCCGGGCAGGCTTCTTTTATACTAGGCAGTTGGGTGCAGGTATAGTACTGTGCGCACTCTGTGGTGTGAATGAAGCACCTGACTGATACGCTCACATTTGCACATGAGTACATGATCAGCCAAGAACCCCAATCCACCCAGAGTGCTGCATGTTTGCATACCTCGCTCACACCTGCGCCCGATCGGAGCCTGCACACTCCAGGACCTGATAATCTATATATATAATTCACTAAGCAGCCGCCAGTGCAAGTAAGACACCCATGGAGCACGCAAGACAGAGCCACGCCCACCAAATCTAAGACCATGGGATACGACGACAACTCACAGAGCCACGCCCACCAACTCAGACGCAACAACTCACAAAACAAGGCGTCAGTCGCGTTCGTCTCTGCTACAGTCCACATGCACCTATAAGACACGTTGAGTTTTCATTGTTCTTTTTGTCCAGGACGGGTGAGGTTTCCCGTGTTGAGTCTAATTAAGCCAATGGCTCCACACCTGGTGGTGCCCTTCCGTCAATTCCTTTCAGTTTCAGCTTTGCAACCATACTCCTCATGGGACCCAAAGACTTTGGTTACCCGGTTGGCTCCCGGTGGGTCATGGGAATAACGCCGCCGGATCGCCAGTCGGCATCATTTATGGACGGAACTACGACGGTATGTGATTGACTTCGAACCTCCGACTTTCGTTCTTGATTAATGGAAACATTCTTGACAAATGCTTTCGCTCTCACGCAAATTGTTGGTGGGCGGGGCTCTGTCGTGCGTGTGCCATGAAGACGAAAGCGACTTACACTGTGTTTGGTGAGTTGTTGCGTCCGGGCACATGAGCAGGCAGTGTGAATGCCTGGAGAGCAAGGGTGGACGTGGGCCGGGAAATAAAGGAGCATGGTATGAAATTGTGTAGACAAACGTTTTCCGTGTTCCTGCAGGACCATCTAAGAAGAAGCATGTTTGTCGCGGATGCGAATCGCTGTATGCAGCGTGTAAAACAGTTTGCGATGGTGGACACGGTCGTGCGTCGTAACCGAAAAGAAAAATGAAAAGTCATTTTGGCTTTTGTGGCTCAGAGGCTTATTATTATTATTATTATCTCTAACCTCCGTCTCTCTTTTTTCCTGTCCTCTCAGTCTCTGCCGGGCAGGCTTCTTTTATACTAGGCAGTTGGGTGCAGGTATAGTACTGTGCACACTCTGTGGTGTGAATGAAGCACCTGACTGATACGCTCACATTTGCACATGAGTACATGATCAGCCAAGAACCCCAATCCACCCAGAGTGCTGCATGTTTGCATACCTCGCTCACACCTGCGCCCGATCAGAGCCTGCACACTCCAGGACCTGATAATCTATATATATAATTCACTAAGCAGCCGCCAGCGCAAGTAAGACACCCATGGAGCATGAAAGACAGAGCCACGCCCACCAAATCTAAGACCATGGGATACGACGACAACTCACAGAGCCACGCCCACCAACTCAGACGCAACAACTCACAAAACACGACGTCAGTCGCGTTCGTCTCTGCTACAGTCCACATGCACCTCTGAGCCACAAAAGCCAAAATGACTTTTCATTTTTCTTTTCGGTTACGACGCACGACCGTGTCCACCATCGCAAACTGTTTTACATGCTGCATACAGCGATTCGCATCCGCGACAAACATGCTTCTTCTTAGATGGTCCTGCAGGAACACGGAAAACGTTTGTCTACACAATTTCATACCATGATCCTTTATTTCCCTGCCCGCGTCCACCCTCGCTCTCCAGGCATTCACACTGCCTGCTCATGTGCCCGGACGCAACAACTCACCAAACACAGTGTAAGTCGCTTTCGTCTTCATGGCACACGCATGACAGAGCCCCGCACACCAACAATTTGCGTGAGAGCGAAAGCATTTGTCAAGAATGTTTCCATTAATCAAGAACGAAAGTCGGAGGTTCGAAGTCAATCACAAACCGACTGGCGATCCGGCGGCGTTATTCCCATGACCCACCGGGAGCCAACCGGGTAACCAAAGTCTTTGGGTCCCATGAGGAGTATGGTTGCAAAGCTGAAACTGAAAGGAATTGACGGAAGGGCACCACCAGGTGTGGAGCCTTTGGCTTAATTAGACTCAACACCAGAAACCTCACCCGTCCTGGACAAAAAGAACAATGAAAAGTCAACGTGTCTTATAGGTGCATTTGGACTGTAGCAGAGACGAAACCGACTGAGGCAGTGTTTGGAAAATGAACAGTCAATGTGACTCACAAGTGCATGTGGATTGTACACAGACGAAAGCAATTCAGGTGAGGAGTTGGGGGCGGGCACATGAGCAGGCAGTACGTACTGAATGATGGCTAAGAGATGACTAAGAAATCGGCAGACTAAAATGGCGGGGTGGAGGGGGCAGAATGAGCGTCGGACGATCAAACTTGCCTGTCTAGAGGATGTAAATGTCGTAACAAGGCTTCCGTAGGTGAACCTACGGAAATATCGTTACCAGTTGTGTCGACACGTCGTTGGACTGTTAGGAACGAAAACCTCTCGGGCCCGCTTCCCTGCCCTCTCTCCAGATAGGCGGAGGGGGAGGAAAGGGCGTGCTCACTGGGCGTGCTTCCCATCTCACCCCATTTCCGCCCTCTGCGCACGACTACCGTCCAGCCCCGTCCCTTGCTCTGGAAGGTGAGGGCGCGGCGGCAGTCCTCCAGTTTTCAGTCACGGACAATTGTATGTTGCTTTCTCCAGAGTTCCCTTACAGTCGTATCCTCAAACCCACCCCATTTGGACAACTGTGTCTTTCAGGAAGTGTTCACCCATCAATACATAATTAAGCGGTGTATGCTATGCCGCGGGTTGGCAAGTTTATTTAAAAAACGCAGTTCGCCATGAACCCCGTTTCACAGGGAGCTTTGGGAGCCTGAAGCCTATCCTGGCAGGACAGGGCACATGGAAGGAAACAGTCCTGGAGGGGACACCAGCCCATCACAGGTATTAAAGTTAATGTCGATGTTGTACCTGTTGTGTCGATTGTTTTGATGGTTCTCTACCTTCTTAATGTTGCCCTTTGGTTGGAGTCGAATCGGCGGAGTGGTGGCTCTGAGGTAGGGACCTGCACTGGCAATCGGAAGGTTGCTGGTTTGAATCCCATAAAATGCCAAAAAGGGACTCTGCTCTATTGGGCCCTTAATCTGCAATTGCTGAGCGCTTTGAGTAGTGAGAAAAGTGCTATGTAAATGCAAAAAAAATTATTATGGGGCAGAGTGGTGGTTCTGAGGCTAAGGATCTGTGCTGGTATCCAGAAGGTTGCCGGTTTGAATTCCTGTCACTGCCAAAAGAGATCCTAAGCACTTTGAGCTACATTGTTTGTATGAAAATGTGCTATATAAATAAATGTTGTTGTTGTTGTTACTCTGGTAGGCCCTTGAGCAAGACTCTTAACCTGTAATTGCACCAGGGGCGCTGTACAATGGCTGACCCTGCGCTCTTACCCCGAGGGGTATGCGAAAACTAACAAATTCCTAATACAAGAAATTGTATAAGGTGAAATTTAAGAACAAAAAAAAAAAAGCGAACATCATTTAATTCTAATGATGTGAGTGTTCAGTACGTTTAAATTTGCTTTTTCGGCTTTCTGTGGCTTTTCTTGTTTGTGAGTCATGTCCTCTTCTGCCTGTGACTCACTCTTGCTTTATGAATGCGTCTGTGTCTGTTGCAATTGCCATAAGGCTGCGGCCCGGTAAGTCCTGTTTTTAATCGCTTTTAAAAAATCTCCATGGAATTGTTTAACTTTGTATTGACAGTAAACTGTGAAGCACTGCCACTGAATTTTGCTTTTTGCCTTCGAATGCCAATCCTTTTCTTTTGTTTTTGTACTTTCTCTTAAGGGGGTGAGAAGGGGAGAAGTGCAGCAGTCAGGTGGAGAAATTAGTTTCTTGGTGCAGAAAGAACAGTCTGCAGCTTAACATCAGCAAAACGAAGGAATTGATTATGGACTTTCACTGCACCAAAGAGCCTCTACGCCTTTTACTATTCATGGGTGTAGAGGTAGAGCACTCTGACAAGTATTTGGTAGTCCACAATAGTAACAGGCTGGTCTGGTCTGATAATAAAGAGGAACTGTATATGAAAGGGCAGGGCAGGCTATTGTTCATTAGTGGACTGCGCTCTTTTACTGCGGGTCGTGATATCCTTTACATGTTCTACAACTCTGTGATAGGTAGCGTGGTGTTCTGGGCCTGTGACATCACTTAAAGAGAAGCCCACCAAATCAAACAAGCTGTTTAACTCTTTTAGGGCTAATTTTTTTTTTTTCTTTTTCTCCCAGGGCTGAATATTTTTCCAAAACACTGAAAAACACACAACGCAATCGTTTCTCACATAAACCAGCATAAAATAGTCTGTTGCTGTGCGCAGAGCTGTGTCGCCTCATGTTAGCCATCTCTGGCTGCCATGGAAGCATTAGTGGCTGTGTGGGGGTGGCAGCATCGGATCAGCTGGGGACTGATCAGCTGATGCCAGTACCTCACTTTCTTTTTAGATCTCGATCTTCAGATCACTTGCACCAAATTCGAAGTCTGACAAGTCAGAGTTAAATTCAAAATAATGAAATGTACGCATAACATCGTCCACCGAGTATTTTGCTTTGCGCATTCGCTTCACTCTTTCGCTAGATGTCGATGCCACTCTAGGTGTTGTTTACTCTATGGTTGCAACGCTGCCACATAAATATTATATGTTTTCTGCTGTCAGTCGGGTGTTGTGGGGATCATTCTTACATCCGGAGATTGACCGCGGTGCCCAAGAGGTGGAAGTTCCGGTTTCATTTTTTTTTCTTTTGGGTATTGATTTGCATAGGGGGGGGGGAGGGGGAGAATATCGGAGAAGAAAAAACAGATCAGCTACTGCACGGGCCATGTAACGAAGTCCAGGAGCTCCTACAGTCCTGAAGTGTGGAAGTGATTCTTTTGATCGGGGAATTGAACGTTCTGCTATTTCTTACGGACTCGGGCGAGCTATATCAAAGGACTTAGTCAGTCTTGCGCCATGATACAATACAGTATGTCTTTTATGGTGAAGATTTGATTGCAGCTAGGAGTCCGCAATTGACAGAACTCCTCGTTTTGCCTGCCGACATCAGGGGGGCAGAACTGTGGACAACTGTGGACCTATTTACAGTCCTTGGAAGGGGAACTGGGGGAAGGAATATTGTTATTGTATATATATGTGTATATTTGTAGCGCCACATATAAGGGTTATTTAGGGTTGGGGGGGTGCATATGTAAGGGATTGTATTCTTTTTTTTATTTAATGTAATATATTCATTATGTGATGATAGAGATTGACTATTAGTTTTTTGTGGGCTATAAATGCATCGGCATTAGGGGACTGAACTGTGTAGAATAAGGGGTATAAGGGAAATTTATTTGGGTGTGATATTGGCCTATCCTTTTATCATCTGCCATCACCTAGGACAGATTAGCGGTAGCGATAGTCTCGTGTCAGCATGCGGGACAAATTGTTACATGGTACTCATAGACATGCAAGGATTTGACATCAAGTCAATGAGTCGAACATTCCTCCTAGCAACGAGGGTCTAATTATAAAGTAACAATGTATTTTCTCGATGTTTATAGCTCATTATCACCCTCAATCCTGTTGTCGACAGAAGTCGACATCAGCCCTAAAAGAGTTAAGAAGGCAGATTCAGTTATGGGAAGCCCTCTGGACCCACTGGAGGTGGCAATGAAGTCAAAACTGACTGTGATTGTGAACAGTGTTGCATCTGTACTTGGTGACCCTTCATACCTTTTGGCAGTACGGCTTTAGATAGCAGGGTTGGACAAATTGTACATTCATATGGTAGTCTGCTGGGCTACCTCCTTTGCAAACCAGGTAGTCCAGGTGTGCTTTCTGGTAGCCCAGGTTTATATACGGGGTGGACGGTTACCAGCAGCCTTTTTACAGCAGAGTTTACAGGTCAATTTGTGTTGTACACGAGTGCATAGCACCACAAAATAGCCACAGTTGACGATGGCATCTTGGAAGAGAACATTGAGTACAGTATATCTCTCTATTGTAATAAATAAATCTTGGGACGAGACGTGACTTTACGAGATACTTTCACGTCCCGCAAGACGAAACTTTGTGCCAAGAGATTTAACCACACCTGGGGCCAGAAATAAGAGTAGTATATAGGTATTTTTTAAAGGCTTATGGCATGTTGATGCATGATCTTTTTCAATGTACAGTAATCCCTCCTCCATCGCGGGGGTTGCGTTCCAGAGCCACCCGCGAAATAAGAAAATCCGTGATGTAGAAACCATATGTTTATATGGTTATTTTTATATTGTCATGCTTGGGTCACAGATTTGCGCAGAAACACAGGAGGTTGTAGAGAGACAGGAACGTTATTCAAACACTGCAAACAAACATTTGTCTCTTTTTCAAAAGTTTAAACTGTGCTCCATGACAAGACAGAGATGACAGTTCCGTCTCACAATTAAAAGAATGCAAACATATCTTCCTCTTCAAAGGAGTGCGCGTCAGGAGCAGATTATGTCAGAGAGATAGAGAAAAGCAAACAAATCAATAGGGCTGTTTGGCTTTTAAGTATGCGAAGCACCGCCGGCACAAAGCTGTTGAAGGCGCGGTAGCTCACACCCCCTCCGTCAGGAGGCAGAGAAAGAGAGAGAGACAGAGTTTGTTTTTCAATCAAAAATCAATACGTGCCCTTCGAGCTTTTAAGTATGCGAAGCACCGTGCAGCATGTCGCTTCAGGAAGCAGCTGCACAGAAGGTAGCAACATGAAGATAATCTTTCAGCATTTTTAGACGAGCGTCCGTATAGTCTAGGTGTGCGAACAGCTCCCCTGCTCAATCCCCCTACGTCAGGATCAGAGAAAGTCAGCGCAAGAGTGAGAGAAAAGTAAGTTGGGTAGCTTCTCAGCCATCTGCCAATAGCGTCCCTTGTATGAAATCAACTGGGCAAACCAACTGAGGAAGCATGTACCAGAAATTAAAAGACCCATTGTCCGCAGAAATCCGCGAACCAGCAAAAAATCTGCGATATATATTTAAATATGCTTACATATAAAATCCGCGATGGAGTGAAGCCGCGAAAGGAGAAGCGCGATATAGCGAGGGATTACTGTATAACAATAGGAGGGATATCGCCTTTTAATATCATATCTATATAGTTTTCAGTTACTTAAAACGCAGCAATTACAAAAGAACTTATTCCAACTAGGGAGGTATCGCCCCCTAAAAGGAAACTGTTACACAAAACGTTTCCTACGAGGGACATTCAAAAAGTTTCCACCCTTTTATTTATTCGTTGGAAACAGTGAAGGTGGGAAGAGTAGTGATTGGTCGTGTCTGAGAGTGTCACGTGACATTACTGAATTGTAATGCAAAGGAAGGATACTATGTAGAAAAGTGATGCAATTTGTTTTTGAAATCTATACTAATAAAAGGCAAAGCCCTCACTGACTCACTCATCACTAATTCTCCAACTTCCCGTGTAGGTAGAAGGCTAAAATTTGGCAGGCTCATTCCTTACAGCTTACTTACAAAAGTTAAGCAGGTTTCATTTCGAAATTCTACGCGTAACGGTCGACAATGTCCGCCATGTTAAACTTTCTTATTTATGGCCCCATCTTCACGAAATTTGGTAGGCAGCTTCCCTGTGCTAACCAAAACCGATGTACGTACTTATTTCGGTAGTATGACGCCACTGTCGGCCGCCATATTGAACTTTCCAACGGTCTTTGTTACTTATGGGCCCATCTTCAAAAAATTTGGTACGTGGGTTCCCAACGCTAACTGAATCCTACTTACGTATAAATATACATCCATAGCCTGCAGCTCGGTCCCCCATCCCCACGCCTCCCACGTAGTTGGCTGCCTGCCTATATAAGGCCGTCTGTCGCTCCGGTCTCTTCATTCCCTTCCTTGCTTCGCTACGGTATTCACGTCTCCCTGCTGATAACTGCAGCCTTTTTATTTAATCCATGGCTTCTCCACTGTTTTATTGTTCGTTTATTACGATTATAGTTATTATGTAGGTATTTTAGACTTAGTTTACATTGTTCAGGTACACATTTCCTTTATCGTTCCAACCGTTACCCCCATTAACATGTCTATCGAGGTGATCACCATCGATCAAAGAACTGTCACTTACCGAGTGGTTTCCATGCCTGGAGATGGCGACTGCCTTTTCCATTCTCTGTGTTACATATTGCACGGCCATATCAGGCTCACTCTTGATATCCGGAGGAACATTGTATCTTATGTATTGAATGACTGGGACAGGTTCAAGGTGTGGACTGATGACGATACAGGAGATAATTATACTACACACGAGCACTGTAAGAGTGAAATGCTTAAGCCCTTCACCTATGGTTCTGCATGTGAGTTGATGGCTGCCGCTGAATTGTTTGGTTGTCGCTTTCAAGTGTACTGAAATGGCCAAATATTTTACACCTTTGGACAACCACCAATGCCTCTTAAACATCTTAGATTCACAGGTGACGATTTGAGTAGTGGACACTTTGATGTTTATGAATGTTTAAACTCTCAAAAGCTGGATGCGAAGTTATCGTTAAAACCCATTTCTATTCAAATGCCTCCAATTTCCAGTAAGGCTCTGCTTCGCAATGACAATTAATAAGTCTCAGGGACAGACCCTACAAAAGGTTGGCATTGATTTGAGGCAAGATTGCTTTTAACATGGCCCACTATACGTTGCATGCTCAAGAGTAAGCCCAGCGCACAGCTTCGTCATATTACAACCGGAGGGCCGAACCGACAACGTGGTATACAAAGAGATCTTTAACAAATAATTAATTATTGCTATATTTTCCCTCAGTTTAAAAAGGTTTACTTTTCTTCTTAATAAAAATTTTAAAGCAGTACTTTGCCGCTGCGAAGCGAGGGTATTTTGCTAGTGTGCAGATAAAGACAAGCTGCAAACAGCCGACTATTCCAGCCCCCCACCGACTTAGAATGTGCACGAACTTCTCCCAGCTCACGCCTTGATTGATTATCTGGGAGTGAAGTGGAGTTTTAGAGTGGAAATAATAGATCGTTATTTGGAACACATGCATTTCATGTGTGTTCCGTTTCTACAGTAATCTGTGTAAACACATTTTTAAAATGAACGTTTTTCATATTCTAGTAGTAAATGACAAAATGTAGGCATAAACTATATAATGTATGAAGCCTGAAGTCCAAATATCAAAGAAATACTTTCACGAAAGGTACAAATATAACAGAACAAGCGCGCTTTTATTCAAAAATATAACTGCAGAAACAAAAAAGCCGCCTTCGTGTGCGACATTGACACTCATTTACTACGACGGCCCCGTGGCACAACAGTATCACTTGCTGACTGGGAATCAAAAGGTCACGAGTTTGATCCTGCACGACTCCCTTTTGAGAACTGAACTGCTCTCATTTTTTACTATTTTAGAATAAAAAGATACATTTGATTTCAGTCTGTAACAGCCGGTGTACTTTATGATATTTGTAAAGGTTAGCTTTGTTTTTGTTTTTTTTAATTCACTTTTCATTCTGTCAGTCGCGTTCAGGGTCCTTCCCTACCCCATCTGACACTGCTGTTTTCACATAAAGACGCGCTATAGCTCTGCAGTGTATCACGATACATATGACCGCGTGTTTTTTTTCCCCCCAATCTTGCCAGTTCCCACATGTTGCTGTATGCTGTTTCTTTTGTACCCCAGGACATGCAGAGGAAGTATAGTAAAGAGCAGTAACTTCAGCGCTATATGCATTCATCAGACACTCCCCATCTGGCACTACTGTTTTCACATAAAGACGAGCTATAGCTCACCCAAGAAGCGCCCTTCCTACATTTACGACGTGTACTTGTTGCAGTGTTCACACCTCTCTGTGCTTTGGTTCCTATTACACTGAACAAGCACCTGTAATTTGCAGCACTATTCATTATCTCAAAACAAATATATGTGACGTTTTGAAAAAATCATTTTATGACACGAATAGTACCAATTAGAAAACATCGTCGAAGTAATGCAATATTATTTGAAAACGAACAGCGTCAGATTGGGTGTGATTTATACTGGCGCTGTTACTTAGAGTCAGATCAGCAGCTGAAAAAGCTGAATAAGCTCCTGTTCTGACTCTAAGTAAAAAAGCATGAATTAATCAGCAGAAATAACTGCGATCGACATTTTAAACTTAACGATTTACAGTGCATACCAGTTTATAAATTTTATGTCCATTTGAGGCTACAAAGAAAAAAAAGACACTTCCTCCCCAGCGGGGAATCAAACTCGGTCCGCGTTCTGAGTCAGCAAATCTCAGTGTTATGCCACGGAAGATGTTGTGACATCCTTGAACCTTTTGTGAAAGTGTTTATTTGATGTTTGGCCGTCAGGCTTCACACATTCTATAGTTTATGCCTACATTGTGTAACATTTATTATGTTTCTGTTTTAACAATGTGTTTACACAGATTACTGTAGAAACGGAACACGCATGAAATGCGTGTGTTCCAAATAACGATCTATTATTTCCACTCTAAAACTCCAGTTCAGTCACTCCCAGATAATCAAACAGACTGTGAGCTGGGAAAACTTAGAGATAAGCTTGCTGCTCATCTTAATCGGCAAATTTAGAAGACAAAAGAGAGGTGAGAACGGTTTTAAGGTGGGCTGGATCTACGAGTTTTTTTCGTAGACTCTGGTAATTCTAGTGTTAATCACGATGTCTGAATTGTTTGATTTGGAATTTTAAACCGTGGAGCAGAAGGTGGAAATCAAGGAGAAATTTTTCTTTGTCCCAAATATTATGGATGTCACCGTAATATCAAAAATGAACTGGAATACTGCATTAATGTCGTGTTTCTCGAATTTTATCCTCAGACCTAATTTAGACCCCACCAGTTACTTTCTCTGTCATCACTAGACTGTTGAGTCTTGTTATTTATAAAGTCACCGCTCAGCTTGGCAAGTGTTGGTTGTAATGAAAGGATGTACTTTTTTCTTTTTTCTTTTTATGTACTAGCAAACAGAATATCTGAGCTTCAAGGATGTCTAGTTAATGATAATGCTATTTTTTTTGTTCTTTCTATCAGTTTCTCCTCCTTTTCTGCTGACTGAACACCTGTGACACTGAGAACTCCAGAACATTCTTTGCAGTGCTTATTATAAACATGGAATTTGCTGAACTTATAAAGACACCCCGGGTGGATAATGTGGTCCTGCATCGTCCTTTCTTACCCCAAGTGGAGGGAACACTGTGCCTCACAGGCCACCATCTCATACTTTCCTCCCGACAGGACAGTACAGAAGAGCTGTGGCTTCTACATTCCAACATTGACTCAATTGAGAAAAGGTCTGTGCTACTCCAATTCGTGGCTATTTTACTGTAAGATCTTCAACTTCACTGTGAAATTTGCATGATATAAAGCTTAGATTTCCATTCAGTTTCCACCTGTGGGATTTCTCAGTTGGCACCAGGGGTCCCTTTTCTAGGGTTTCTGATCATCATCATCCATCTCTCCTCTTTGAACACCCATGTTTTTATTTAATATTTGTTCATTTAGTTGTAAATTCTTGGAGTAATTTTATATAGTGTGTGTAAACCTAAAAGCACTACATTTAGAAACTGTTGCATACCTTCCAGGGCCTGTAGCCAATTTGTCTAATTTTTAATTTGATCTCATCGAGTTATTTATATGGACCTCCGCATTAGTTTAGTCACTGTGTAGCGGTCACTTCTTGAGGCATCTGAGTTTCTCTTTCACTAACTAATCATCACAGCATATTTTTTTGCAAAGAATTGCTTCATAGTTTATTTCTTGAATCTTCTGCCCCTTTGTGTTCTCATGATACACGTTATATACATCAATACAATACAATACAGTTTTTTTTTGTATAGCCCAAAATCACACAAGAAGTGCCGCAATGGGCTTTAACAGGCCCTGCCTTCTGACAGCCCCCCAGCCTTGACTGTCTAAGAAGACAAGGAAAA
Source organism: Erpetoichthys calabaricus (assembly GCF_900747795.2). Lineage (NCBI taxonomy): Eukaryota > Metazoa > Chordata > Cladistia > Polypteriformes > Polypteridae > Erpetoichthys > Erpetoichthys calabaricus. The sequence goes on along the minus strand of NC_041396.2, from coordinate 14,110,430 downwards.
ACTCCCAGAAAAAATGGAAGGAACCTTGGGAAAGGCAGTTCAAAGAGAGACCCCTTTCCAGGTAGGTTGGGCGTGCAGTGGGTGTCAAAAAGAAGGGGTCAATACAATACAATACACAGAAAAGAACAAATCCTCAATATAGTATTAAAAATAAAAATTTTACAAGTACGGACCAGAATTTAACGGTATATGATAGCCCATAATAGGATTTGGATTTGTTCAGAGTCCTGGAGACCTCATCCATCAAGCTGCCTCCCCCATTGGCCATTCCACAGCTGAAACAGCACTGGGCCAGCCAGTCCGATGAAAGGACCCCTCTACCCCACGATTCGTGTGATCCTCCATCAAGGATGACTTTACCTTAGGCAGGCAAAACAACTTGGCAGGTGGGCTGTGGCACCAAGTGCCGCCACATTTGAGTACCGAGAAGAGAAACAGAATAGGTGAGGGTTAGTAACAAATTATAACTATCATGTTACTTATGTTTTAGTGCTAATGACTAACAACAGAGATGCAGTCTGCACAGTTAATCAGTAGCTCTAGTCAGGGTGTGCTAAACTGAAGTAGTGAGTTTTCAGCTGGGATTTAAAAGCTGAGACCGAAGGGGCATCTCTTATAGTAGCAGGCAGACCACTCCACAGTTTAGGGACCCTGTAACTAAAAGTTTAACGTCCCACTGTTATTTTATTAATCCTTGGAATCATAAGCAGACCGGCATCTTGAGATCTTAATGTGTGCTCTGGTTTGTAAGTCATGATAAGTTCAGACAAGTAAGCCGGACCTCAGCCATTTAATGGTTTATATGTTTAAAGGAGGATTTTGAAATCTGCCCTAACATCACATTTTGTTCGTAATTTAATAAATAAACCACAACTTTCTCAAATCTGTTGTTATTTTGCTAAGGTTAGCAAGTACCCAGAGATAGATATTAGATTAGGTTAGATCAATTTTACTAATCCCAAGGGGAAATTTTGGAGATCAGATTGTTTTCTTAGGAGCAGGCAGAGACAAGAAAAAAGTCATCAAGTTTTAAATACTTCCAAGTCAAAATTCAAAGTGAAAAAAACAGGGCTGTGGAGTCGGAGTCGACAAAAATGTTCTGACTCTGACTCCTAATAAATTTAAATTGTAATGAGAAAAAAATACATCAAGTTCAAATGTCCCATTTCACAAACAATTGTCATAATTAAGTACTTCTCTAATATAAGAATAAAGCCCAGTGCATAGGTGTGTTACTACTAGTGTGAAGTTCAGATGAGCTGTTATACAACCTGACACTCACATATTGTAATCTGGAGTATGGTACATTACAAAATGTGTTTTAATTTTATTTCAAATATAGTGTGTTTAGCAAGTTCATTTGATTGTAAACAAGTGTAATGATGTAGGTGGAGGTGTGTGCGATGGCCTGATGAGTGTTCAGGGGTCCTTGTCTTTTGTTTAAACTGGCCAATATGGTAGAGTCAGCTTTCTAGCCAGTACTTCTGTGGTTAAATGATGTGTATGTTGCCTTCCTTCAATCAACATGGAAAATACATTAGCATATTAAATACATAGGAAGCGGAGTCAGAAGTACCGGAAACGTCGAAGTCAGAGTCGAAGGATTTATCTACCGACTCCACAGCCCTGGAAAAAAACAAGGCAGAGTTCAAAACCTGAAAGTAAACTTGATAATAATAAAATCAATAAGCACAGAGAGAGAGTGTGTATTTTAGAGCTTTAATTCCAAAACTAGGATATCTTAACTGCTGTCCCGCCATCTTAAATACCTTTGATGCAGTGAGTCCAAAAGTAGGCATTCTTACAAAAAAGATGGCTGTGGGTAGAAAAATGAAGCTACCAAAAGGTAGTGTCAACAAGAAGAAAAAAAAAAAAATAATAATAATAATACATTTTATTTATATAGCGCCTTTCCCATGCTCAAGGCACTTACAGAATAAATAAAGAACGGCAGAATATACAGTATATAGCATTGTACAAACCAGATAAATAAACAAAGAAGATTAAGACAGTAAATTCTGAAAAAAAAAAAAAAAAACAGACAACATAATTGATGGTCTCGCACACACATACAGGTTACATGAGCATCTTGACAGAGAAGTAAACTGAGAGAAAGGTAATAAAGTCAAGTAGAGCTAAAAGCCTTCCTGAACAGATGAGTTTTGAGTTGTTTTTTAAAAGAATTCATGGAGTCAGCTGACCTGATTAATTTTGGTAGGTCATTCCAGAGTCTGGGCGCTATACAGCTGAAGGCCCTGTCACCCATGGAGTGTAGATTAGTGACGGGCACAACAAGATTACCAGAATCAGAGGACCTTAGTGGGCGGGCAGGCACATAGTGATGGAGAAGGTCACTGATGTAGTTTGGCGCGAGGTTATTTAAAGCTTTGTAGGTTATTAGTAGGATTTTATATTCAATTTTGTAGGACACAGGGAGCCAGTGAAGGCGGAGCAGGATGGGTGTGATGTGCTCGCTGCTGCTGGCTCGAGTAAGGACTCTTGCAGCTGAGTTTTGAATAAGCTGGAGCTGTGATATAAGATTAGAAGGGGCACCTGCCAGTAGGGAATTACAATAATCGATGCGGGATGTGATAAAAGCATGGACAAGTTTCTCAGCATTAGAGAAGGAGAGGAAGGAGCGAACACGGGATATGTTACGGAGGTGAAAGTAAGAAAGTTTCTTAATGTGATTTATGTGGGCGGAATAAGTGAGGGAGGAGTCAAAAATGACACCAAGATTTTTTACAGTAGAGGCAGGTCTGATGAGATCACTGCCAAGATGGACTGGGAAGGAGCTCATTTTATTAAGTTGCAAAAAAAAAAATACAAAATGGTCTCATGATGATACTACAGACATATTATGAAAATTAATTAATATGCAGGAAATTTTGTTTTTTGACTATGTGTCTGGACATGAAATTTCTGAAACATAAATTTCAGAATCAGTTAAAAAAAAAAAAAACACCTACGCCAGTTTTAGGTGTTCCTTACCTTCGCTTAGCTAACGAATGAGAGAACTACTTAATGGACTTAGATCAGGTTTTTTTCTATAATTTTCTTGAACATTCCGGTTGATTTTGCGACTTCTCTCATTGCGCTAAGAATCATAGTTCACTTGCTGGAGTGATATATTCCCGCTGATCTGAGACAGAGGCTGCGGGGTGAGGGAGAGGGAAGCATCAGGAGTAGGGAGCTGAACAGGGCCCTCCTCAGTGTCCTGTTTAACTACTATGTGGACGGAGCCGCGGGGAATGGCTAGTATTTTATAAATTAAAAAAAAAAAAAATGTAGACACCAAACGTGACATGAAATGAAAACTGACATTTTCCTCCATCAAAGTTGAGAGGGTTGGCCTCTAGCAAGTACTTTGTTTTGGTTGGTGAATTTTGTCTGAAATATTCCCCCATTAGCCACAGGGGATGCACAAACCAGTGTATTTGTTTGTGCCGGTCCCAAGCCCAGATAAATGGGGAGGGTTACATCAGGAAGGGCATCCGGTGTAAAATTTTGCCTAATCAATATGCGGACTAAGATGATCTGCTGTGGCAACCGTTAACGGGAGCAGCCAAAAGAAGAAGAAGAAGAAGATGAGGATGCAGGAGACATGAGTGCAGGAGACTCAGCCTGCAGTCTGTCGCTGTAGAGTCCGTTTAAAGAGTAGGCCATACTTTATACTCAATACTTTATTTTTTTAAGCATATCCTCTACAAAGTAGTGTTTGAACAAGTAAGTGCAGAGAAATGTAAAATCCCCAGATGACACAGCACTTGTGCTTTTTTTTTACTTCTATTGTGCAAAAGTACCACAGTAACATACAGAGCTTTCTGTGATGATAGAATAGGAATTATTTATAGTTTTAGTTTGCACCAAAAGTTTTACAGCCAAAAGTCTAATTTTTAAACTTGTACATCAAGTAATACCCAGTTTTGTGTTTCTTCTTGTCCAGTTTGTCTTTGTGAAAGACTGTCTAAGGCACGGGTGTCCAACTCCAGGCCTGGAGGGCCGCAGTGGCTACAGGCTTTCATTCTAACCCTTTTCCTCATCAGTAACCAATTTCACTGCTAATTCACTTTTTTTCCCTTCATTATAATAGCCCTGCTTTTAAGGATTCAGTCCTCTGAATTGATCTGTTTCCTCATTAAATCACAGCCAAACAGAAATGAGATGTGAAACGAGCCAACAGATAACCAGCTTAAACTGGGGCTTCAAACTCCAACCAGTTTCTTAATGAGAAGCCAATGCTTGCTGTTAATTAATTATTTAATTATTCATTCTACCACAGCAGACATTTCCAAAACTGATGATTTTATGTTTTTTTCTAAGAACACCATCAAGATATTTTGATGACCTGAGAGATCAGCCTTACTGAGACCTCCACCTTTCTCTGTTTTCAGATTCTGTGTGATGGGCACAGGTGAGCTGGTCATGTGGTCGCTTGTTTCGTGTCTCATTATTGTTTGGCCACTAATTAAGGAAAAAGAAACAGCTAAGGGGCCTGAGTCAAGCTAATTAAAAGAAGTAATTAGCAGCAAAAACTGGTCACAAATTAAGAAGATGGTTAGAATGAAAACCTGCAGCCACTGCGACCCTCCAGGACTGGAGTTCGACACCCCTGGTCTAAGGTGTCCATCAGAATGACTCAACCTTTAAACTGCTACCTAACCTTCTTTTTTTTTCCCAACAGATTTGTTGGTTCCATGGGAACAATTATTATAAAATGTAAGGATTTGAGGATAATCCAGCTGGACATCCCTGGGATGGAAGAATGCCTAAACATTGCAAGCTCAATTGAAGTGAGTGTAAAATTTGGGAGTATTTCTTTGTTTTACTCCTAACTGTTTTAAGAAAGTATTTTTTATTAAAATACTTTTATTTTGTGAAAAAAAAATATCACAGAATATACAGACCAGCTGGCATAACTAGCTGATTCAGTGGTCAGGAGAAGGTGTAGTATTCCTTCACTTTTGGATGATACCAGCATTTGTCCCAATGCACTGAGGACAAGTAGGCCCAAGTAAAGAGTGTACATCCAGTTGTTCAGACTTGTTGTTTGTCTGTCCAGGATTTTAAATCACCTGTAGCTCGCAAGTCGTTTGACCTATTGACCTGACATTTGGTACACATATACTATGTAACCTCTACTGTCCTCTTTCAGGGTGATGATTTTTATTACTCTTTTTTTTAAATTTTATTTTATTTTATTGCAGAATCAACTCTCGGCAGTAGGGCGGCTGTGCGGCGCATGCGTACAGGCGCCCTTCTCATCCCTACCACGTTCGCCATCACTTCCTCTACCTCTTCATATCTTAAATCATTCTTGAGGCAGATTGAACACTTAAGTGCCATATTAAGTGAAAGGTTAAGAAAAATGTACAAAGTAATTGCAACACAAAAAACGACTTAATCAGTTTTAACGTGAAAAAATGCCAACGAAAGAAGAGAAGAAGTGGGCCGCTAGGGTGGAGAAAACAAGCTGCTCAAGAAGCAGCAAACCCATCAACCTCTGAGCAAACAAATGCTAAACGTACAGAGAAAGAGGATGAAAAGTATAAGTCAAGTGTATTCACTGTACGTTATCATGTTGTATACCTTTCTGTAGCCCTGAACTGGTTAAACGCGTTACAAAACAGATGGATGGGTAGAACTGATGCGCTTATTCTAGACCAGTGGTTCTTAACCTTGTTGGAGGTACTGAACCCTACCAGTTTCATATGCACATTCACCGAACCCTTCTTTATTGAAAAATAAAATATGATTTTTTTCAAATTCAAGACATAGGTATATGTTTTATTAGTTTACAAACTGAATCGTGTATTAACATCACTGAGTTCAAAGAACAAAACCAATATAATGCATGAATTCACAACAAATTACATACCTTTTCACAAGGACATAACCTTTTTTAATACTACCATACTGAAATGATTTTAATTTTTAAACTTCTGTATTCCAATAAATAAACTTATTGTATTATGCTATTTTTATCATTTTAACACACACCCATCACCTAATTTTCACCAGGCTACAATAATAATGAATAATTACTGCAAATCAGTGTGACTTCTGCTGTTGCCTTTGAGAGACCAGTTCAGAAATGCGTGGCTTCACCTTGGCAATTGCCACTCTCATGTCATTTTCACAACAAAGTCTGTTTCTTTTCTTCGTTTTTATGTCCAGCATCCCTGAAAAAGATTGCTCGCAAAGATATGTTGTAACAAACAGTATAAAAATCTCCAGGGCTTTCTTAGCAATAGTAGGATAACTTACCATTTGTCGACACCAAAACGATGAGAGCGTTGTTGTTCTGAAGAGTTGCTGTTGAATCCGGCTCTGCTGAATTTCAATGATTTCGTCGAGGTATTCATCATTGACATCTGCTGTCTCAATGTCAAACGGTAAATGGCTGTCTCACCCATGCTGGATATGACTCTCTTGTAGGGAAGTATACGTCGAGAGACTTTGCAAGCTCATCTAAGTGCGTGGCAACTGCTTGCTTCAGTTCCTTAGCTACAGAAATATCTCCGATTCCAGACACGTCTTCGATCTTACTTACACAGTCGTCCTGCAGGGGAAAGTTTGTGAAGTTATCATTCTTTGTTCGTCGTTTCCATAGTGGCAGCTTTTTTTGAAAAGCCTTCAGGTTTTCTTCCGCTTCGATGATGTTGACTCCCCCACCCTGCATCTGCTGATTGAGATGATTAAGAGCTGCGAATATATCGGCCATGTACGCTAAAATGAGAATGAACCTTGAATTTTTAAAACAATCTGCATGACGATGTTGGTGCTCTTGTAAAAACTGAGTTAATTCCACACGCATAGCAAAAACATGATTCAGCACCCGTCCCCTGGATAACCACCGAACGTTAGAATGGTACAGAAGTACCTCGAATTCAGAACCCATTTCTTTACACAGCTCACTGGAAATGCGGTGCCTTATCGCACAATTTCGCACATAGTTCACACATTCAACTACAATTTTTAATACTTCCGTCATTTCTGGAGGCAAGGTTTTTGTTGCCAGCACATGCCTGTGCAGAATACAATGCGTAACAATGATGTGTGGTGTGTCAGCTTTCACTAGCACACCAAAACCAGACTTTCTTCCCAACATGACTGGAGCTCCGTCCGTACAAACTGCAGAAACCATATCCCACAAAAGATTGTTGCCTCTGAAGAAGTCATCCACAAGTTTCTTCACATCGGCTGCCTTAGTTGTTGTTGTAAGAGGCTTACAAAATAAAAAATCTTCCTTTATCATGTCATCTTTCACATAGCGCACAAATACAGCAAGTTGACTTAGATTAGAAACGTCTGTGGTCTCGTCGAGTTGGAGGATGCATTTTGTCGGGCTTGAAATTAGATCTGCAACTACTGTACTTGAGCTAAGATGTCTTTGCTCATATCCTCTATTCTGTCGTTGATGGTGTCATTTGAAAGAGGAATTTGTGATAATTTAACTTCGGCTGCTTTTCCCAGCATCAGATTCACCATCTTCAACACAGCTGGTTTTATGAGTGTTTCACCAATGCTGTGTGGTTTGCCCTGCTTTGCTATCAGGTAAGCAACTTTGTACGATGCTGTTAGGATCGGTTTGTTGATGGGTACAAAACCGAAAGCAGGCAGAGTGGCCTTTTCATCAAACCTGGCTCTCTTTATCTTGAATTCAGCAAGCATTGTGTTCTTGTATTCCCCATCTCCATGTAGGTTAAGGAAGTGTTCTTTTAGTTTTGCCGGTACTAGACTAGAATTGCTTAACTTGGCATTACAAATCATGCAGATAGGACGCTGACTCCCATCACGTTCTGTTATATATGTGAATCCATGTTGTACATATTCGTCCAACCACTTTCTTTTTTTGTTCGACATAGTTAGTATGGATTAAAATATTAAGAAAGAAATCTCACGACATACTATCACGACAGTCACAAGTCGACTACTAAGTGCACCAAATTCCCTGCAGCACCGATTGGCCGAACAGTGTAGTGTAATTACCTACAGCTAATGATGACCAAGCGGGGCGTGTCATACGAATCATATGAGTAAGGTGCATGTCTTGACCTCCCGGCGCCGAACCCCTGAGACTGACTCACCGAACCCCTAAGGTTCGATCGAACCCAGGTTAAAAACCACTGTTCTAGACAAAACGAGAGTAGGCCATTCAGCTCAACTAAGCTTGCCAGTCCTGTCCACTTAATTCTTCCAAAATAACATCAAGTCGAGTTTTGAAAGTCCCTAAAGGCCTACTATCTTCCACACTCCTTGACCACTTATTCCATGTGTCTATGGTTGTTTGTGTGAAATTTCTCCTTAACAAGTTTCCAACAGTGTCTCCGTGTTCTTATCGAACTCATTTTAAAGTAACCATCTCGATCCACTGGACTAATTCCCTTCATAATATTAAACACTTCAATCATGTCGCCTCTTAATCTTCTTTTGCTTAAACTGAAAATGCTCAGCTGTTTTAATCTTCCCTCGACTCATCCACTGTAGCCCTGGAATCAGCCTAGTCGCTCTTCTCTGAACTTTTTCTGGCTCTGCTACATCCTTTTTGTAACATGAAGGCCAAAACTGCACACAGTGCATTATAAAGTTTCTGCATAACCTCCTTGGACTTGTACTCCACACATCAAGGCACTCTATAACCTCACATTCTGTTAGCCTTCTTAATGGCTTCTGAACACTGTCTGACAGTTGATAGTGTCAAGTCAATTGCGACTCAATTTTTAGACGTCTAATTGTGTATTCAAACCTTACATTTTTGCTTCCTACGTGTAATACGTAACATTTACTGACATTAAACTTCATCTGCCACAAATTTGTCTAAGCCTGTACGTTGTCCAAATCCCTCTGTGATGATTCAGTGGATTCTCGAATTACACTGGTCTACAAACAAAATATTTTTGGTTTTCTACTGGGAACTTCAGACCAGCGCTCTCTTAATTTTTTTACATTGATTTCATATATGAAATCGGAATTAAGCTAGCACATCAGATTTTTGAGATACATATTGCCGTTTTGACACTTTTGAATATCAATATATCAGCACAATATCTAGTTTGAATTCTGTCCCACCAAAATTGTTTGAATGTGTTTATTCTGAAAACAAACCAGAAGACGATACCAGAGACACAAAACATGTTTATGTCAATTTACCTCAATATAAAATCCGTCTCTCTTTGCAAGAACCAAGAGTAGTCACCCATTATGCTCGGAGTAAATTTTCCCTGATATCGGTTTTCCATCACCTTTGTGTCTTGATGAAATCTTTCCCCATGCTCATCTCTGACATCGCTTAGATTTGGTGGAAAAAAGTCAAGATGAGAATGTAAAAAATGCGTCTTCAGTGACATTGTGGCTCCCGTAAGCTAATATACTTTCAGCATATTCTCCACAAGTTCAGTATAATTTTCTCAGCTCTGTGACTGTCCAGAACATTTTGGACAACCCGTACGAATGAGGGTGCTGATTCAGTGGGCTTCAGTTTCCTTTTGAACTCCTTGTCAAGCATCAGTTCACGGATTTCAGGGACAACAAAAACACCTTCCTTAATTTTGGCTTCACTTTTCTCAAGACCAAACTTTATTTCTTAAATGCTGAAACACATCACCTTTACTGTCCAGTCACCCTAGTTGTCCAACATCATACTACGGGACGTGCTGGACGAAAACGGTTTTCAGATTTGGAGTCAGCAAGTGAAACATGTTGAAGTAAAGGTGAAAGAATTCCAGTAGCAAAATGCTTGTTTACCAGTGTTATCTGTCAATCCTTCTAGCTTGGTATCATCTGCAAACTTAACCAGTCTGTTATTTATATTCCTACTCAAATCATTTCTATATATATATATATATATATATATATATATATATATAATAAAATATATATATATAATAAAATATATATATATATATAATATATAAAATATATAATATATAAAATATATAATATATAAAATATATAATATATTAATAGCAGCAGCTCTGCACTGATGCCTATGGGACACCATTCTTTGTTCACTTGTGATAAGATTTCCACGCACTGTCATCTTTTGCTTTCTGCGTCAGTATTGTACTTATCTACATACTACGCCCTGAACTTCCACTTCTAATAGTTTGGTGCCTAACCTCTCATGTGGGACATCATCAAATGCTTTCTGAAAGTCAAGAGAAAAAAGTTATCAAAGCAACATCTATTAATTTTTTGCCAATAAATATTCATACAGTAGAAGGATTTTGTAATATTACCAAGTACTAACCGTTCTACCCATCTAAGATGGGTTGAAATCTAAGTAATCAACGTAGACCTCAGCGTTAATCTTTGTAGTGCACCATGCAATGCATATGTCTCTGTTGTATGCCATTTGGTAAAAACAGAGTTAATGTTTGTGATACGCCATCTCATGCAATGACAATGACAAATGCAATACATTTCATCGCTAAAAATGTATGTGATGTATTATCTTTTAGAATGACGGAGACATAGCAACCAGATGGACACACAGACACTTATCTTTTTATTAAGGTGGAGGAAGGCCTAAGAGGAGGTTTATTGATGTAGTGTGAGAGGACATGCAGGTGAAGGGGATAACAGAGCAAGATGACAAGGACAGGAAGAGATGGAAAAAGATGGTCTGCTGTGGCAATCCCAAATGGGAGCAGCCGAAAGAAGAAGATTTTTGTGACACTTGCTCAAAGTGCAGATTTCAGCAGTGAATTTAATATTAACACCCTTGGTACATAAAAACAAAACTGGCTATGGGAAAAAAATATTTTTCCTATTGATCTTTCATTCAAAATATTAACAAAAATCTAACTTTTAATTGACATAAAGTAATTGAAAGTAAAAAGATTTTTTTTAACATATGTAATACTTATTAAGATTGGAGAACACACGGCAAAGGGTGGGAGTCCATTCCTATATTCGGAATCTCGTTAGGTTCTTTAGATTTTGTCGTTTGTATTTTGAATTCTCCTTCTCAGCTCACTCCACAGGTTAGTTTTTACATACCCTGTTTTTCTTAGGGGCACGTGGTGAGCTTTTTGGGTCATCCTAGATACAGTTGGAGCCAAACCTTTTCATTCTCCTTAGCTAAAGAGACTCGAAATTAATGTTTCACAGCTCCACACATCTCATGTTACCATACAGTCGCTGTGTTAAGTCAATTAGGGGACCTAAGTGGTAATGTCAACGTAATACCTAAGGGACAGATTGATTTTAGCCTTTATTTACTATATCGGCTTTTCAGTGGGCTAAAAGTTGACTTACACTTTGATAGTATTTGGTGGCCTTGTCTTTTAATTGCTTAACTTGAATCAAACACTTAGGGTTGCCTTCCACAAGATTCTTGCAATTTGTGACAGGAATTTTGCCCATTCCTCCTGATTAAAAACTGATGTTATGTGGGCCTCCTTGCTTTGATGTGCTTTTTCACTTCAGCCCACAATTTGTTTATGGGATTTAGGTTAGGACTTTGTGATGGTTGTTCTAGTACTGTCACTTTTTGTTGTTTTTGAGCCATTTTGTTACAGCTTTGGAGGTATGCTTAGCATCATTGTCCTGCCGGAAGACAAATTTGGAACCAAGTCTTAACTTTCTGGCTGATGTCTTGAGGTGTTGCTCCAGAATTTTTAGATATGGATTTATGCAACGCAGGAGCACCACAGTGAACAGGCCTGTCTGCTTTTCTCTTCACTCTGTGTATCTCTGACTATAAATGTAACAGCAGGTCGGGTCACATGCAGAAATTCTCTGATTCTGCACTTATGAGTCAGCTGGAGAACTTTGTGTCTTGGTGCAAAGAGAATTGTCTGCATTTTAACATTAGCAAAACCAAGGAACGGCTTATTAACCTTTGCTGCACCAACAAGCTTTTTATATCTGGTCACCATTCAAGGAGTGGATGTAGAGGTAGTACATTTCTACAAGTACTTGGGGTGCACATTAATGACAGGTTAGACTTCCCTCATAACACAGAAGAATTTTATGAGAAAGGGCAGAGCAGGCTGTTTTTTCTTTAATTTGGGAAGTAACATCCTTCACATCTTCAACTCCGTGATGGCCAGTATGATTTTTGTTTTCAAGAGTGGCCCACCAAATCAACAAGCTAAATAAACAGGAAGGCTTAGTTATGGGACACACTGTGGGCCCCCTGGAGGTAGTAGAGGTGGAGAGAATGAAGACAAAAACTGGAGACCATTATGAACAATGCACACATCCTCTCTCTCTGACACACTAGCACTGAGGATATTCAGCCAACAAATTATTCAGCAGAAGTGTGTTAGGAAATGGTACGGGGGGCTTCTTGGTATCAACAGCAAAACACCTGTATAGTGCCTCACTGTGACCGTAACTGGCAAGTCAGATGTTTTTCTTTTTTTTTTTTTAGTTTTCTTCCTTTTCAGTCATTCTGGTGTATGTCTGTCTGTCCGTCCATCGTATCTATCTGAAGAGCTTCTGTAAAAAAACAGATTTCCCCCTGGCAACAGATCTAGCTAATGTGAAGTCAACCTCGACACAGATGGGCAGGAAACAGGTCTAGCACACACAACAACACGGTTTATTCACACAAATTGCCTTCACAAGTCAGAGCACAACACAGTCCTTCTGCTGCCAGTCCTTCTACCTTCATTCCTCCTTATGCTTTGTCTTTTTCCTCCTGACTCTGGCCCTTTGAATGGTGGGGACTGGCTCCCTTTATAGGGCACCCGGAAGGACCCCAGGTGCCCAACGAGCTTCTTCCAGCAGCACTTCTGGGTGTGGCAGAAGTGCTGCCAAGTAGGGCCCAATAGAACTCCGTGCGCCCCCTGGTGGGGTTGAATTCCTATGCTCAAGAACTTTGGCCCTGCTGGAAACCAAGGGAGGGGGGGGACTCCCTCTGTTACCCCGGGGGAGAAACTGTCCTGAAAATACTCTCTCTCTCCCAAGTCCTTCCATTGACTGGGCATCCCGGCTAGAGTAAGGGCCCAGGCGGTCCTTCACACTAGCCAGCTAGCCATTCAAGAACATGGCGATGAAGGGCTTTCCTATTAGTCAATGTAGATATGCTGGTACCTCATGCCTTCAACTCCTTCAGCAGTTTCTTTGTTGTTGTCTTGGGGTTCAGTTGAACCTTTCACAAGAAAGTTTGGTTATCCTTGGGTGTTAATTTGTGCCACCTTCCTGAATGTCTGTGTGTTCCCTAGATGTTTGTATTTGTAAAGAGGTGTTTGTACAGAAGCTTAGGGTACCTTCAGTTTGGAAATTACTCCTAAGGAGGAACCAGGCTCTTGGAGGTCCACGTTTTTTCTTTTTAGGTCTTGGTTGAGTTTCCTGGATTTTTCCAAAGGCAACAAAGCACTGGATCTAAAGGTATGCTCTTAAATACAAGGGACGTTCAAAACATTTCCGCACTTTTATACATTTTTTTTTGGAAATGGTGAAGGCGGGAGGAGTAGTAATTGGTCGTGTCTGAGAGTGCCACATGACTGGGAAAGTTGCCTCGCAAAGGAAGGTGACTATGTAGAAATTTGAAAGAGATTTTCTAAAGGAATTTGTTTTTGAAAATCTTAATAAATAGAGTTTAAGAAAAAAAAAAAAAAAAGTGCAGAAACTTTTTGAACTTCCCTCATACAACCACAGGTGCACTCCCAGTTAAGTCAGTCAGAACATCAAATCTAATCTGTTTAAACAGACATTCAGCTTGGAGTATGTAAACTTCTGACCCACTGAAAATCAGATGCAGTGCCGTGTGTGTGTATCACAAATGATGTGATTTATTCAGGTTTTCCTTCAAGTATTTAATTTAGTATTTTACTCTGCTTTATTGTTTTTTATACAGTGGTGTGAAAAACTATTTGCCCCCGTCCTGATTTCTTATTCTTTTGCATGTTTGTCACACAAAATGTTTCTGATCATCAAACACATTTAACCATTAGTCAAATATAACACAAGTAAACACAAAATGCAGTTTGTAAATGGTGGTTTTTATTATTTAGGGAGAAAAAAAAATCCAAACCTACATTGGCCCTGTGAATTCAACCCAATATCAACAAATTCTTCAGGATAATGTTTAAGCATCAGTCACAAAGTTGAAGTTACGCAGGGGTTGGATATTCCAACAAGACAATGACCCAAAACACAGTTGAAAATCTACAAAGGCATTCATGCGGAGGGAGAAGTACAATGTTCTGGAATCGCCGTCACAGTCCCCTGACTTGAAGATCATCGAAAATCTATGGGATGATTTGAAGCAGGCTGTCCATCAAATTGAACTGAACTGGAGAGATTTTGTATGAAGAATGGTCAACAATACCTCCATCCAGAATCCAGACACTCATCAGAGGCTATAGGAGGACAGCGTCTAGAGGCTGTTAGATTTACAAAAGGAGGCTCAACTAAGTATTGATGTCATATCTCTGTTGGGGTGCCTACATTTATGCACCTGTCTAATTTTGTTATGATACATATTGCATATTTTCTGTTAACCCAATAAACTTAATGTCACTGCTGAACTACTACTGTTTCCATAAGACATGTCATATATTAAAAGGAAGTTGCTACTTTGAAAGCTCAGCCAATGATAAACAAAAATCCAAAGAATTAAGAGGCGTTCCCAAACTTTTTCATATGACTGTGTGTGCAGGTTTAAAATAATTTTAATACTGCATGGTAGCATTTAATCTATCTGTCCATCTTTGCTGACCCTGTTTTTTTTTCTATCACAGCACTACAAGGAACCACATGCTAACCTGGAGTTAAAATGAATAAACTTAGTTCAGTATGTTGAGATGTTATTTGATAGTTGAACATTGATTTTAATGTTAAGCCTGTTTTCTTTAGGCTCTGTCTACACTGGATTCTGCCCTTCTTATGTATCCCTTTTTCTATCGGCCTATGTTTGAAGTGGTTGAAGATGGATGGAAATCATTCCTACCTGAGCAGGCATTTAAGCATATTGAATCTATGGTAAGTATGTTGTCCGCATCATTTGATTATATTATTTTTAATAGGCTGTGAATCAGTTTTAGAAGAGCAATAAAAGAAGTCTCTTTTTTTGGTTACATATTTCTTGTGAAGGAATTTGTATACTTTATTGCAGGGAACCCCAACTCCGGTCCAGGAGGACCACAGTGGCTGCAGGTTTTCTTTCTAACCCTGTTCTTAATTAGTGACCTGTTTTTGCTGGTAATTGACCTCTGAGCTACTGTATAGGAGAAAGGGCAGAGCAGGCTTTTGTAAGCGCTAGGGCTCGCTGTTGCCCCTTTAACCCCAACAGACAGACACTGGACACTGGTTAAAAGCACCAAGATGATTTTTATTGCCTTCTTTCTTAATAAACAATGTCCTCCAAACACCACAAACACAAGAACAGGCAATAAACACAATCATCTTCGCAATAATAATAATAATAATAATTCTCTCCTCCACGCCTCCTGACTCCGTCTCACTTGCTGGGTCTCCAACAGTGCTTTAAATAGCCCATGACCCGGAAGTGCTTCTACTCTTCCTTCCATGTGACTTGCGGGTCAGACTGAGAATTCCAATTCTTTTACTCAGCCCAGAAGTACTTTGGGGCTTCCATCCTCATGACTTCCTTGTACTTTTGGGCTGCAAGGGAAGTGTGACTCCCCAGGTCCTTTTACAACTCCCCCAAATGGCACCTAACAGGGTAAGAAACCAGACTCCCAAGTCCCAGGATGCCCTACAGGAATTCAGGGCACCGCTATACTCCTGGGAAGCTGCCATCAAGCATTTTAGGGGAGGCAGTGTCCTGGAAAAGCTGCCTTCCTCCATCCTTCCATATTTTGGGCGTCCTGGCTGGCCGTCCCTCACACTGTCTTTCCTTAGCAGACTGTGTTCATTTAATGTGGAAGGTGACGTCTTTTACATCTTTTACAACTCGGTGACAGATATCACAGATGGCTAGCTATCTGCCTTTATCTCTGTGTTGATCTAAGTTTGGTTTTCTTAAATAAAACTTTGTTTAAAGAATTTGATTATGATTAGAAGTTAAAAGTTGAAATTTGTTATCCAAGTGTTTTATTACTACACATTAAAAATTGTCTTATATTGATGAACAACTACATGTAGACGTTTAACCTTTGTGGAGATCATTTGTGTTCCTTTAGTTAAATGTGTGTTTCAGGGAGAAGACCAGACTTAAATATGCAAATCTACAAAGTATTTATTTTTTGTTTTTGCAAAAAAAAAAAAAAACACATTTATGTAAACTCAGTATTTCCAAAAATTGTACTGTTAATTTAGTGTGCACATTCCACAGCTAAGTATGTGCACCAGATGAAACAACACAGCAAACAATTTTATGTACGAACTTCACATTTGGGAGGCACAGCAGTGTGGTCATTGCTGCTGTTGTCACATGGCTCCTATGACTTGTCCCCATTCAGTGATCTGTTTGTTTGAAGATGCGTGTTCTCCAGATGCCCATGTTGTTTTCTTCTGAATATTCATAGTCCCACATCCCAAAGGTATGCACGATTGATGAATGATTGGTAAACCTAAATTGGCCTAATAACCGTGACTATGCATGTGTTCTTAAATTGTGCTATTTGATCGGCTGACATCCTATCCGCGGTCGTCTTGCACTCAATACCATTTCAGGAAAATGAATGGATAGATGGAAAGATCTTTAAATAATGACAAGGTTGGCTAAGGATCTGCACTGGTATCCAGAAGGTTGCCAGTTCGAATCCCCATCACTGCCAAAAGAGATCCTACTCTACTGGGCCCTTGAGCAAGAACTTTAAACTGTAATTGCTCCAGGGGCGCTGTACAATAGCTGACCCTGCGCTCTGGCCCCAAGGGGTATGCGAAAACTAACAAATTCCTAATACAAGAAATTGTATAAGGCGAAATAAAGAACAGAACAGAAACAAAGGTTCAGAGCACAGAATAGACCATCAAAAGTAACATCATAAATTGGTATTAAAAGTTAGACACATAAAATGCAAACATGCAGCACTGTATGAAAAGTTTAAAATAAGTGTCAGATAAAGAGACAAATGAAAATATGACTATGGTACAAAACTTGGAGAATATCAAACCGCTTTGAGTCTCTAATTCTTGCATAAAGTGAGAATTCTATAGAGAAAAAATTGCCTGCAGACAAATTAGGCTGTGGTCCATGTAGCTCTTTATGATGGGCTCGTGTGAGAAAAGTGAACACATCCAACTTTGGGGTCAGATGATAATGTTGCAGTGTCTTCTAGCTACTCTTGTATTCCTGTTCCAAGGTAGAAGAATGGCATATGAGAAAAAGAAAACAACAGTTCAGTTCAGAAAAAGTAGTGTTATAGTCATAAACTGTTTTTGTTTGAGGAATCTTTTATATATAAATGTCTACGTGTGTAAGTGTGTGTGTCTGTCCGGACTGGAGGTGGAGTCGGGGTAAAGGGTCCACCACCAAGGATACACAAGCGAGGCCTGCACGTCGGAAAGCAAAACCTCTGAAGATAGAGTCACTCGGTTATCCGCTATTACTGAAACAAGTCGAGCACATTGGCAAAACGGTATCCCTTTTACTTTTCCTCCTGCCGCTAATACACAAGAGAGGTGAGCACGTTGGCAAAACGAAACCTCCGAAGAAAGTCAAAGTCGCTCAGCTGCTAATGCACAAAGGATACGAGCACGTCAGCAAAACGACACCTCCTAGGAGAGAGATATCCAGATTAGTTCCTTTCAATTACCTGACATCTTTACATTTCAATTTTTTTTTCTGAAGATTTCAATAGTTTCTAGGACTTATACAGCTAGTTTTGATATAACATTCTATCTCACTGCTGCTCATTCTCACTGAGGAAATGTGGACTGCAAATGTTGGACCATGAGATTGCAGAGCAGCCTTGTTAGGAAGAGGAGCCAAAGGAAAATACCCTTGGCTGCAGTGGCCAGTTGGACTTCTGACTGTTGAGGGTCCCTTTTATGTGGCAAGCTCACTCTCTCTCAGACTTGCTATACCCCTGAGCAAATCTGGATCATGGCACTATTTGCCTCTGCTCAGGAATTCTTTTAGGGTGATTCCCTCACCACTGCTGTTTGTCCACCCTGAGCTAGTTGTCCTGTAATCTCAAGATCCTGAGTTTGTATGCCATACCTGCTTAGGGAGGATGAGCAGCAGAGAGATAATGTGTTGCTCTGAATGAACTCCTGTGCAGAAACGTATGCCCAGTGACTACAACAATCTTAAGCCTTTTTAAAATAAAGAGACTCCGGTGGTTTTGTTGCATTTGCTTTGTTGTGCTCTTGTACTGTATGTCATTTATGACTTTAATTTCCACTTTGTGCTGTAATATGTGATCTTTCCACAGACCAATGAGTGGCGACTGAGCCAGGTGAACAAGGATTTTAGTGTCTGTCCTTCATACTCACCGGTGGTCATTGTGCCCAAATCCATTGATGATGATACGCTACGCAAAGTAGCCACATTCAGGCATATGGGTCGCTTTCCAGTCCTCAGTTACTACCACAAGAAGAATGGCATGGTGAGTGATTTATCTCCTCTTGACTGGAAAGTTTCAACTTTCAGTAAGTTTGAGACCATTCTTGCTGCTACTGTTTTTTTTTAAAAAGCTAAAGAATTAAAAAAATTAGTTTAGACCCTGCAAAAAAATGCATCTGTTACTCATAGGTTGTCATGTAACAAGACCTTACTTAGCAAAGACTTCTTGGAGCTGGACAGTTTAACATCTGTGGCAGAGCGAAGGGCGCTCAGCAGGCTCCTATCAATTATGGAGAATCCACTGCATCCACTAAATAATGTCATCTCCAGACAGAAGAGCAGCTTCAGCGACAGACTGCTGTCGCTGTCCTGCTCCACAGACAGATTGAGGAGATCGTTCCTCCCCCAAACTATGCGACTCTTTAATTCCACCAGGGGGGGTAAACGTTAATATTTAACATTATACATAGTTATTGTCTGTTTTTCACCTGTATTATTATCATTCTTTAATTTAATATTATTTATTGTATCAGTATGCTGCTGCTGAAGAATGTGAATTTCCCATTGGGATTAATAAAGTATCTATCTATCTATCTATCTATCTATCTATCTATCTATCTATCTATCTATCTATCTATCTATCTATCTACAAACAAACAAACAAACAAACAAACAAACAAACAAACAAACAAACAAACAAACAAACAAACAAACAAACAAACAAACAAACAAAGCATACAGTGGGGGAAATAAGTATTTGATCCCCTGCTGAATTTGTAAGACAGGCGTTTGTTGCTTTTTCTTGACCACAGATAGATAGATACTTTATTAATCCCAAGGGAAAATTCACATACTCCAGCAGCAGCATACTGATAAGGAAACAATATTAAAGAGTGATTAAAAAATGCAGGTATACAGACAGACAATAACTTTGTATAATGTTAACATTTACCCCCCCCCTCCCCCCCGGTGGAATTGAAGAGTCGCATAGCGTGGGGGAAGAACGATCTCCTCAGTCTGTCAGTGGAGCAGGACGGTAACAGCAGTCTGTCGCTGAAGCTGCTCCTCTGTCTTGAGATGGTCCTGTTCAGTGGATGCAGTGGATTCTCCATGATTGACAGGAGTCTGCTCAGCGCCCGTCGCTCTGCCACAGATGTCAAACTGTCCAGCTCTGTGCCTACAATAGAACCTGCCTTCCTCACCAGTTTGTCCACGCGTGAGGCATCCCTCTTCTTTTTGCTGCCTCCCCAGCACACCACTGCGTAGAAAAGGGAGCTCACCACAACCGTCTGATAGAACATCTGCAGCATCTTATTGCAGATGTTGAAAGACACCAGCCTTCTAAGGAAGTATAGCCTCCTCTGTCCTCTCTTGCACAGAGCATCAGTATTGGCAGTCCAGTCTAGTTTATCATCCAGCTGCACTCCCAGGTATTTATAGGTCTTCACCCTCTGCACACAGTCACCTCTGATGATCACGGAGTCCATGAGGGGCCTGGTCCTCCTAAAATCCACTACCATCTCTTTGGTTTTGCTGGTGTTCAGGTGTAAGTGGTTTGAGTCGCACCATTTAACAAAGTCCTTGATGAGGTTCCTATACTCCTCTTCCTGTTGCCTTATTTTAATTTCTTATTTTGTCTTTTATTTTTCTTTTCTTCATATGTAAAGCACTTTGAGCTACTTTTTGTATGAAAATGTGCTATATAAATAAATGTTGTTGTTGTTGTTCCTGCCCACTTCTGATGCAGCCCACGATAGCAGCGTCGTCAGTGAACTTTTGCACGTGGCAGGAGTCAGAGTTATATTGGAAGTCCAATGTATATAGGCTGAACAGGGCCGGAGAAAGTACAGTCCCCTGCGGCGCTCCTGTGCTGCTGACCACAATGTCAGATCTGCAGTTCCCGAGACGCATATACTGAGGTCTGTCTAGTGAGCATTCTTCTGTCATCAGCAGTGGAGGTCTTCCTTGGCCTACCAGTCCCTATGTGATTACTGAGCTCACCAGTGTGTTCTTTCTTCTTCATGATATTCCACACTGTTGATGTAGTTCATCCTAAGGTTCTACCGATGTCTCCGATGGTTTTCCTCTTGTTTTGTGGGATCATGATGGCTTCATTGACTTTCATTGGCATATCTCTTGTCCTCATGTTGAACAATGGCAACTACAGACTCCAAAGGGTAGAAGCAAGCCGAGGTATCCTATGAAGCCATGAAACCCACCTGAGGAATCACAAACAATTGTGACGGCAATTGTTCCAAACATTATGGTGCCCTAAAATGGGGGGGCCCATGTAGAAAATGTGTTGTCATTTCCACATGGTGTGACTGAAATGTTTGCAAATCCCCTTAAATGAAAGTCTGCAGTGTGCACTTTAATCACAATGTCTGAATTGTTTGATTTGTAATTTTAAACTGTGGAGCTGAAGGTAAACCAAGGAAAAAACAGGGCTTTGTAAAAATGTGATGGAGGACTCTGTATATATTTACCATTCAAGCTTGCATTTGAGAATGATTATTTCAAAATATTTCAAGTGAACTTCTGATTAAGTGTGGATGTTGGGTGTGAATGTATAGGAATGTGTGGGTGTAGACAAACAGGAAAACAAAACTGTTCTGTAATTTCATTTATTGAGCAATCCAGCTACAATTCTTTGCAAACAGGATAGCTTTGTTAAGAACATATGATGAATGTATTTTTCATTAGTCATGTGACTTGAAATGCTAAATCTTGTTAATAGTATGTTTGTTCAGATTTCGAAATAAGCGGCTAGTTGAATTGTAAACCACTCACTGCTCAGGGGATAGGAGATATGGAGGAGGCAGTAAAAATAATTCAGAAAGACTTGGACAGGTTTAGAATTGGGTAAACACTTGGAAATATCCCTTTAATGTACACTCTTAAAAATGCTGGTCCTTGAATGGCACTTTATGGTTCTTTACCGGGTTGTGTGGTTCCTCATAAAACCATTGCTTGACAAAGCATCATTTGATTCTGGCCCAATTTCTTGGCATATGAAGATGGTTTTGTCTGCTTTTGATATATAGGAAATAAACAGAAATCTTTAATGATTGTTAGGCAGCCTAGCAGGGCATGAACCGATTAAGAAATCCTGAACTTGAGCCTGTGTTACTGCACGTATGTAACTAGAATCCTTTTAAATCAAGACCCATTGGTGTCTCACAAGTCTGCTACTATCTATTCCTGGGTTATTTACTGTACAGAGCCTGTTATGGATCTGAAGAATTAGTTTCTTTCTGGAACATTCATGTGGATGGGTCTTTTGTGAACCAAAAATGGCTCCCCTATAGCATCACTCTGAAGAACCACTCTAGCACCTTTATTATTAAGAGCGTAGAAAAGTGCAAAGTGCTACATATTGGCAAAAGGAACGTCAGTTATAAATACAAGGTGGGAGACATTGTCCTACAGGAAGAAAACTCTGAAAACGATTTAGGGTTTACAGTGACACAGTGTTGAGAAGCAATTAAAAAGGCAAAAAATGTTAAGTAATATTGTTAAACACTGTTGAATATAAATCAAGGTATTCAGACTAATGTACTAATGATATCACATCTGGAGTAATATGTGCAGTTTTGGCCACAACGATTCAAGGAAAATATGACAGTACTTGACACTGCGCAGTGGAGTGCAACCAGGACTTAACCTCCCTAGCTTTAGACCGAGCTTCACTCATGCTGTGAAAACAGTTGTAAAAGTGTCAATCTCAAGTGTCACACGGGAAACTACATAGACTTATTTCATGTAAGTGTTAGGCCCGAGGATTACTTGGGCTGTGTAAGTGCTAACAGCATAAGTTCCAAGTGTTATTCAGGTAACGATGTAGATGCATCTTCTCCTAGCCTCATAATGGCATCTCGTAGGAAATGTTATTCTGCAGCCCAAGTGTTGCACGCTCGTGATGTTGAGGACCCTCGCATCAGCAGTGACAACGAAGTGAACCCATCTTCAGGCACTGAAATTGAAACGAACAGTGAAGACGAAAGTGATTATGATGGATCCAAAAATGACTGTCATGTTTGGGTTTCTGTTGACCCTGCTTCAAATAAACCCAGCACCACCTCGTTTTGATTTTGTGTAGGCAGCCAGGAATAAAAGTGATCCAAGATCCAGTTACTTGCTTGAAGTTATTTCTGGTTGATGATGTGACTGAAAGAACTGCTGTTGAGACAAACCGTTACGCTCAACAATGTCAGGTAAATGACCGTACACCTAAGCAGTTTACCCATTCAAAGACATATTGTGACACTATATACGGTATTAGCATCATCATCATCATTATTATTATTATTTATTTATTCTTTATTATAAAAGAAAATCTTGAGACAAGACTTTTTTTCAAGAGATTTTGTCAAGTCCGCCCTCTGCTCAACCATTTACAACCACGCCCACGGTCCTCTCCCTCTCATTCGTGTGAATGCTTTTGTCAGACACAGTTCCTGCGCTCTCAGCTCTTATAAATTTTTACATTTTCCTCACTTTAAGTTCCCAATAAAAGAAGACGCATTATGTCCAAATCTTATTGAAGAATTCATTCAACAGAAGAAATGAGTACACAGGCAATCCTAGCACTGAGAAACGATAAAGTCAAACAAATGAACGCGAAAATTGTCGATCGGTTACACGGCAATGACATGTAAAATTTTAACAGGTGACAAGAAAGGTAATGTAGTACATCTTCAGGGATAACATTAGACACCAAAGGAGATCTTGATATGCCATTCGTTTTAAAACGTTTACAGTTTCCGGTTAGAATAGCTTTTACTTTGACAATTAACAAATCACAGGGACAAGCATTTGGAAAAGTAATTTTATTTATTAGAGAGAAAGAAACAATATTCACTCACAGACAGTTATACGTTGCCTGTGCCTTACAGCGTTGTCACGATGTAAGTCCAAACATGGAATCAAAATTAAATGCGATACTGACGAAAAGTTAATTTAAAAAAAAAGTTTTTACTGAAGTTTTACAGTAAATGTGTACGTTTAAAAAGTATTTGCATGTTAATTTCAAAGCCAAAAAGAACAAAAATGTATAACGCAGCATGAAACATAATACTTTCAATTTATTACGTTTTACTACTTTTTACTATGGTTAATTACTCGCTGTAATGTAAAATAGTTAGTTCTATTTTTCATATGTAACAATTCCCATGAAAATAACAATGTGTTTAAATTGTACATCCACTTCCCCATATGTGAGCAGCAGATCCGTGAATTGGCTAGCACGTAGCGCCCGTCTGGGGGTTGGCGAGCGAAGCGAGCAAGGGGCAGAGAGCCTCGTAATGTATCATTATACTTTTTTCACTTTTGATTTTGTACTTTTAGCGTTTTGCACGTTTTGCAGAAGAACTTCTTTCTTCTTCTTCTTTCGGCTGCTTCCATTAGGGGTTTCCACAACAGATCATCTTTTTCCATATCTTTCTGTCCTCTGCATCTTGTTCTGTTACACCCATCACCCGAATGTCCCCTCTCACCACATCTATAAACCTACTCTTAGGCCTTCCTATTCTCCTCATACCTGGCAGCTCTATCCTTAGCACCCTTCTCCCAATATACCCAGCATCTCTCCTCTGCACATGTCTAAACCAACGCAATCTCGCCTCTCTGACTTTGTCTCCCAACCGTCCAACTTCAGCTGACCCTCTAATGTCCTCATTTCTAATCCTATCCATCCTCGTCACACCCAATGCAAATCTTAGCATCTTTAACTCTGCCACCACCAGCTCTGTCTCCTGCTTTCTGGTCAGTGCCACCATCTCCAGCCCATATAACATAGTTGGTCTCACTACCATCCTGTAGACCTTCCTTTTCACTCTTGATGATACCCGTCTGTCACAAATTACTCCTGACACTCTTCTCCACCCACTCCACCCTGCCTGCATGCTCTTTTTCAATTCTCTTCCACAAACCCCATTACTCTGTACTGTTGATCTCAAGTATTTAAACTCATCCAACTCCAACTCCACTCCTTGCATCCTCTCCATTCCACTGATCTCCCTCTCATTTACCCACCTGTATTCTGTCGTGGTGGCCCTACTGACCTTCATTCCTCTCCTCTCATATCTCCACCTCTCTAGGGTCTCCTCAACCTGCTCCCTACTATCGCTACAAATCACAATGTCATCAGCAAACATCACAGTCCACAGGGACTCCTGTCTAATCTCGTCTGTCAACCTGTCCATCACCATTGCAAATAAGAAAGGGCTCAGAGCCGATCCCTGATGTAATCCCACCTCCGTCACTCCTACTGCAGACCTCACCACTGTCACACTTAACTCGTACATATCCTGTACAACTCTTACGTACTTCTCTGCCACTCCCGACTTCCTTATACAATACCACAGCTCCTTTCGAGGCACCCTGTCATATGCTTTCTCCAGGTAGACAAAGACACAATGCACTTAACACAATGCTCTCAATACTTAAACACAACGCACTGAATACTTCTCCATGCATGTTTTACAGAAGAACAATGAAATTTAATAAAAATGTGATTTATCAGTCCAAAAATGCAATGCTTTTTTCATGTTTTTTGGAGAAAGAATGTAACAATAAGACAGTTAAGGACATGTAGTACTGTGACAGACTCAGAGAATTAAGTCTGCTTAACCTCAAGCAGAGGAGAGAGTGTGGGGACTTCATCAGAGCTTTAAAATTCTCAAACACTTTGATAAAGATCCAGCAGAATTATTTCAACTTAACAGTGAATCACGTATTTGAGGACACCAGTGGAAATTAAGAGGAAGTCCAATTAGGACAGAAGTCTGGAAGCACTTGTTTATGCAGAGAATTGTGGGAATCGAGACCAAACTATAGAGACTTTGGAACTGAAGCAGAAACTTTGACAAGCTTTAAGAAGAATTTGTACGAGATATTGGGACAGCTTACCTATTAGCATATCAAAGGAGCTTGATGGACTGAATGGTCTCTTCTTCTTTATCAGGTTTCTTATGTTGTTTATTCTGTGTGTGCTCCATTATACTGTACTTGTGTACCTGAAAATTAACTTTAGATTTTCCTCAATATAGATGTTCTTTTTATAAAAATTGATGCTGAAATTAAAACATTTTGTCAGCGGAATTCTATTTTTGTAATATCACTCCTTAAATACCCAGCTTGCTAATACTTAATTATTTTAGGACTGATTTGCCTTGGCACTGTCTTCAAAGCAGTCGGACATCTTAGCAGTATATGCTGATGTTTGGAAGGTGTTGGATAATTAAGCGACCTTGCTGAACGTATGTACAGTTCTTGATTACATTTACAATCACCACAGGCTGTCCTTTAAGAACATTTAATGATAATATTTGCAAATAATTATTTATTAAAATATACTGTATCATTAATGGGAAAGCAGATCAAGATAGACAGCCAAAAAAGGTTGGTGTACAAGCCGGGTAATCCCTTTTAATTTAACAAAAAGAAAAGATGGCCGACAAACAGCACGAAGCAAAAATGTAAGGCTACTCATGTGGCAGTAACAGATCAAGAGCTCTGTCTGTCTCGGCTGTCAGTTTCACATCTGATGTCACCTTCCAGGAGCGGAACCAATTTATTAATGCTTGCAGGAGAAGCCGTGGAGCCTTCTGTGCTTCAGAATGGGGTCAGATGTGCTTCAATGGGTGTCTCTTTCTGGCTATGGAGGAGGAAAGTAGGATGTTGTCAAAGCTAAAAAATGGAATATTCTCTGATTTGCTCAAGTTCTAGTAAATGGCTCCAGACTCAGTTGACAGCTCTTCATCTTACAACAAGATAATGATCCAAACAGACTGCTGAGGCAACACAGGAGTTTATCAAAGCTAAAAAATGGAAAATTCTTGGATGGCCATGTCAGTCAACCGATTTTAGTCCAATTGAGCAGGCCTTCCATTTGCTGAAAGAACATATAAGGGGACAACTAGTATGAGCTGAAGATGGCTGCATTAGAGGCATGGCAGAGCATCACCAGAGAAGATCTCCAGCACCTGGTGATGTCTGTGAATCACAGACTTCAAGCAGTCATTGCATGCAAGGTATATGTGACAAATAATTAAATATTATGGTCTTAATAGACCTGCCATTGCTATGTCCAAACATTCTGGTGACCTGAAAAGGGGTTGACCATGTAGAAATAGTATGGTGACCAAAACGTCTGCAAATCCCCTTCAACGCAAGTCTGCAATGTGCACTTTAATCACGATGTCCGAACTGTTTGATTTGTAATTTTAAATTGTGAAGCGGAGGGTAGAATGAAGGAAAAATGTGTGTTTGTCCCAAACATTACAGAGAACACTGTATGCGAATGCTCAATTGGCAATGATTTTGTGTCTTGTTCTTGTACTTCTAACATCATATCAGTAAAAAATCTGAACATTTTGAAGCAGAAGCCCACTCCAGTAATATAATGCAAGTTCTAGTTTCTTAAAACATTACTTATTTTTCACTAATTTTATACTTAATCTAATTAACACATACAAAAACCCAGAACCTGTTGCTCTGACATCACATGTGATGAAGACCATGGAGAGGCTGCTGCTTCACCACCTTAGGCCACAGGTTCAACACGCCCTTGACCCTCTGCAGTTTGCATATCAGGAGAAGGTGAGAGCGGAGGATGCCATCATCTATATGCTACACCGATCCCTCTCCCACTTGGACAGAGGCAGTGGTGCAGTAAGAATTATGTTTCTAGACTTCTCTAGCGCCTTCAACACCATCCAACCTCTGCTCCTTAGGGACAAGCTGACAGAGATGGGATTAGATTCATACCTAGTGGCATGGATCGTGGACTATCTTAAAGACAGACCTCAGTATGTGCGTCTTGGGAACTGCACGTCTGACATTGTGGTCAGCAACACAGGAGCACCGCAGGGGACTGTACTTTCTCCGGTCCTGTTCAGCCTATATACATCGGACTTCCAATACAACTCGGAGTCCTGCCATGTGCAAAAGTTCGCTGATGACACTGCTATCGTGGGCTGCATCAGGAATGGGCTGGAGGAGGAGTATAGGGACCTAATCAATGACTTTGTTAAATGGTGCGACTCAAACCACCTACACCTGAACACCAGCAAAACCAAGGAGCTGGTGGTGGATTTTAGGAGGCCCAGACCCCTCATAGACCCAGTGATCATCAAAGGTGACTGTGTGCAGATGGTGCAGACCTATAAATATCTGGGAGTGCAGCTGGATGATAAATTAGACTGGACTGCCAATACTGATGCGCTGTGCAAGAAAGGACAGAGCCGGTTATACTACCTTAGAAGGCTGGTGTCCTTCAACATCTGCAATAAGATGCTGCAGATGTTCTATCAGACAGTTGTGGCGAGCGCCCTCTTCTACGCGGTGGTCTGCTGGGGAGGCAGCATTAAGAGGAAAGACGCCTCACGCCTGGACAAACTGGTGAGGAAGGCAAGCTCTATTGTTGGCATGGAGCTGGACAGTTTAATATCTGTGGCAGAGCGAAGGGCGCTGAGCAGACTCCTGTCAATTATGGAGAATCCACTGCATCCACTAAATAGAATCATCTCCAGACAGAAGAGCAGCTTCAGCGACAGACTGCTGTCACTGTCCTGCTCCACAGACAGATTGAGGAGATCGTTCCTCCCCCAAACTATGCGACTCTTTAATTCCACCCGGGGGGGTAAAGGTTAACATTTAACATTATACATAGTTATTGTCTGTTTTTCACCTGCATTATTATCATTCTTTAATTTAATATTATTTATTGTATCAGTATGCTGCTGCTGAAGAATGTGAATTTCCCATTGGGATTAATAAAGTATCTATCTATCTATCTATCTATCTATCTATCTATCTATCTATCTATCTATCTATCTATCTATCTATCTATCTATCTATCTATCTATCTATCTATCTATCTATCTATCTATCTATCTATCTATCTATCTATCTATCTATCTATCTATCTATCTATCTATCTATCTATCTATCACATTACAGTATGTGTGTATTTTTTTATTTCTGGGACTGCTTTTGACCTTCATGCTAGCAGGTAGAATCATCTCTGTATTTGTTTAGTATGGAAACTGCTAAATAGCATTTTATTTGGGACTGGATAAAAAATAACCCTAATTTGACATCAATAATGTATTTAATTTGGCTGATTTGATTGTTTCCGTGGGTCACAAAATTGCCACCTTCTTTAATCATCTACTCTTGTGTAACTGATTATTATTTATTTTGTCCATGTTCTTAGTCATTGATTATTATTTATTTGGTCCATGTTCTTGGACAAAATTTAATTATCAATGACTAAGAATATAGACCAAATAAATAATAATCAATTACTAAGAATATGCACAAAATAATTATCAATTACTGTGTTCTTAGTAATTGATAATTATTTTGTCCATGTTCTTAGTAATTTATTATTTATCTTGTCTGTGTTCTTAGTAATTATTTTGTCCGTGTTCTTAGTCATTGATAATTATTTATCTTATCTGTGTGCTTAGTAATTGATTATTTATTTTGCCCGTGTTCTTAATTGATTATTTTATCCGTGTTCTTAGTAATTGATTATTATTTATTTTGTCCATGTTCTTATTGAAAAGATGGTTTCTTCCACTTCTGTTTATTTTTTTTCTTGTGTTCAAACCACGACAAGAAATCTTTTAGCATTGTGGACTTCTTGTGCAGTATCATTTATTATGATGCAGGGAAACGGTTCAGCCATTTGTTTAGCTGGAGATAAGTGTGACCAGACTTGGTGAATGCAAATGACAAGATTGGAGAAATCTTGTGTTTAGACAAGTGTTTAGTCTCATTGCAGCGTTTTATTTAGATGGAATCCATTGTTTTTAATTCATATTAAAAATATAAGGAGATATAGGGTTAAACAGTATATATCTTTTTATTTAAATGTGTTATCTGTTAATAGTGATATATACACAGTCTTTCCTCAGCACTCTGTCTTGGCTTCATTTTCCATATTTGCTTGGTATTTTTCCAGCCACCCAGAGTTTCAGAGGAGCTACTTGATTGAACACAATGATTTCAGTGAGATAGGCGACTCTGCCATTTATGTCTTAAATTGCTTCTTTTTCCCATGCTTAAAAGAACAGTGACCCTGGGCTCTTGTGAGCCATTTTAAACTCGTTCAGGTATACAGGAGTGATGAGTTTGTAAAGAGTTAATCTTGATATGCTGTGCCTCTTCAGAGCAGCTGACATGTGGCAGACTGCACCCGTGAGGTTTATTGTGTGCTGCTTGCTTATTGATTAAAGTCTAACAGCTTATGCATTGAAAATGAGGTGATCAATCATACCATTCTTTTTCCTGACCGCTCCTCCCTCTATAGCCCGCCTTATCTCCCCCTACCCCCACCCAGACTGCAGCCATTTTCTGACTTTGTCATTATTTGCTCATTCATTTAAGCTTTCTTTTCCCCTCATTTTTTTCATTCCATGCTTTGTCCTGATGGCAGACTTTGTTGCAGTCACCTTTTCCCAGTGTCGGTTTTCAATTGTCTTTTGAGC
This sequence comes from Erpetoichthys calabaricus, assembly GCF_900747795.2. NCBI lineage: Eukaryota > Metazoa > Chordata > Cladistia > Polypteriformes > Polypteridae > Erpetoichthys > Erpetoichthys calabaricus. Next base: position 14,080,499 of record NC_041396.2, on the reverse strand, counting down.
AATGGAAGTCTGTCTGGCCAGTCTGTTAAATCTACCCAACCCACAAGTCTCAGTGCTGTAATATGTCTGCCTCAGACAGGGGCGTCCACGTTTAACGGCCACGTCCACAAGACTGGACCATGCAGGAGGGGCTGGGTTCATGTCATGTTACGTTGCTCATTTTAAATGAGCACACTGCTGTTTCTAGAACAGTACAAATGTTATCGCAAATGGAAATCATGTTAATTTAAGAATCTTTATTTTTTATAACCAGTATATTCATAACTTCAAAAGCTATTAGCGTCTAATTCTTTGTTTTTTGCCCTGTGCGAACAATAAATTGAAAAATGTCATTTTTTATGGTGCAATGAATGGCCATCTGGCGGGACCATTTAATAAAAATGACTTTCTGGGTTTAAAATGGAGTGATTTTTAAGGACTACTAACAGGGCTGAGTGATATGGACTTAAATTGAAAGTATTCAAACTCAAACTTCGATATTTGTTATTTCTCAATATGCTCTCAAAACACATTATACATTAAAGATCAGCCGCATATCAACATTTACATACATGTTTTCTATACGAAATCCAAAACCTAGTATATTTTCTCACAATAATAATATGAAATATTAACGAAGGGAACTTTTTTTTTCCTTTTCAAAATTTAACAATTTCATGGATAGCTGTGCCTCAAAGAGACCTCTCGTTGGCTTTTTTTTTCAAGGCTCCATTGTTTGTTCTCTATATAATACAATACAGTTTATTTTTTGTAAAGCTCAAAATCAAACAAGAAGTGCCGCAATGGGCTTTAACAGGCCCTGCCTCTTGACAGCCCCCCAACCTTGACTCTCTAAGAAGACAAGAAAAAACTCCCAAAAAAACCCTTATAAGGAAAAAATGGAAGAAACCTTGGGAAAGGCAGTTCAAAGAGAGACCCCTTACCAGGTAGGTTGGGCGTGCAGTGGGTGTCAAAAAGAAGGTCTATATATATATATATATATATATATATATATATATATATATATATATATATATATATATATATATATATATATATATATATCTATAGTATAACAACAAAAATTTTAGAAGTACGGAGTAGAATTTAACAGTAGATGATATCGCATAATATGATTTGGATTTGTTTAGAGTCCTGGAGACCTAATTCATCAAGCTGCCTCCCCCATTTGGCCATTCCACAACTGACATAGCGCTAATCCGATGAAAGGACCCCTCTTTCCCATGATTCCTGCAATCTTCCATCAGGGATGACTTTACCTTAGGCAGGCAAAACAACTTGGCAGGTGGGCCGTGGCACCAAGTGCCACATTTGAGTACCGAGAAGAGAAACAGAATAGGTGAGGGTTAGTATCAAATTATAACTATCATGTTACTTATGTTTTAGTGCTAATGACTAACAACAGAGATGCAGTTTGTACAGTTAATCAGCAGCTCTAGTCAGGGTGTGCTAAACTGAAGTTGTGAGTCTTCAGCCGGGATTTAAAAGCTGAGACCGAAGGGGCATCTCTTACAGTAGCAGGCCTTGCTGGTATCTGTGTTGACTGGGAAAAATTCTTGATCCCAAATTCCTCTTGATCCCTTGTTCACTTTTCGACAATAGGATACAAAGGCTCTCTGGACTCCAGTAATTATATGAGAAGTTTATTTAACCAAAAAGCCTCTGGAGCATACATACCATGCAAGATGTTACTGTTACATTGTGCTCCTGGATAGACGAAAAATTCTTTGTTCAGACAAATCTTTTATAAATGTGAATATACAAGAGCATCTTTAGCATATCTATTAACACTACCGGTCAAATCCTTTTGGACGCATTAAACGCAGTTTAATGTCTTAATGTTTCGTGAAATCAAGGCATAGAACAAAAAAAAATATAAGTCAAGAAATCAATAAGTGTTCAAAATTTTATTGAAATTTTTGATTCATCAAAGTAGCTTGCACCTTTTGCTGATGTAACAGCCAAACTGTGGTAACTATTTTGATTCAGAATGCCAGACACTCTGTGCAAGTCACCAACTCTGCTTCTAGCAAAAGACCCCCAGACCATCACACTTCCTCCTCCATATTTGACAATTGGTGTCACACACTGAGGACCATCCTTTCACCAACTTAACACAGACTTAATACAGACACACCGTGTGATGAACCAAAGATTTCAAATTTGGTTTCATTGGCCCGTAAGACTTTCTTCCTGTCAGCAGTAGTCCACAGCTTGTATTTCAAGGCCCTGTTTTGTCCTTAACTCTTTTAGGGCTAATTTTTTTTTTGTTTCTTTTCTCCCAGGGCTGAATATTTTTCCAAAAACTAACTTTTTTTAAAAAAACACAAAGCAATTGAAATCAACAAAAAATATTTACTTTTGACAAATGTTACTGTCTTGCATGTTGTATGAGCCTGCATACTCTATGATTTCACATACATATCACATACATTTTACACAGCAAAGTCCTGCAAATCCTGATCTCGCTCAAAGCAGCCAATTTCAGTCATTGCCACATTGTACTGCTTACAGTATGTGTTGCTTTGGTGCCTATTTTTCAATTGTCTGTTGCTGCACTTTCTCACATATATTGTTAGTGTGTACTGTAGAGAGACAAGTCACCCGTTTGCCATCGTGCCATGCCACTGCCACCAAGTTTTCTGAATAAAACTTTGCAGCATCACGTACCTATCATCACGCTGCATAACCTGTCCAAAGCCACCAGGGGACAAAGCACGTTTGGACCAATGCTCTTTGAAGTTATATCACCAGTTCTGTCCCATCTCTATTTGTAATGCCACAGCGCACTTCATCTCGTCTTTTCTTGTGAGTTTCCACTTTGAAAAACGAGAATGCGATGCAAGCGCAGCCTGCGATTCATAGATGCATTGGCTGCGCGAATGCGTTCAGCTGACAGGGGATCAGCTGGCGCAGCATCGGCTGGTGTCCGATCAGCTGATGCCGGCTTCTCACTCTCTTGGTCGATCTCCTGATCACTGTCAATAAAATCCGATTCTGAAAAATCAGAGTCCGACTCCGCAATAATGCGCAAAACATTGTCTGCCGAGTGTTTTCTTTTCTGCACTCGCTTCGCTCCCTTGTGACATGTCGATGCCATCTTGCCATTGTTTACATTTCGCAACTCACGCACACGCAAGGATTAGTTGCCGAGTCAACGAGTCTAGCATTCCTCCAAGCACAGAGGGAATGCCTGCGACGTGACAATGAATTTTGTCGCCATTAACAGCTGATTGTCGCCCTCTATCTCTGGATGTCGACTTTTGTCGACATTCGCCCTCAACCCCTCCTGTCGACAAAAGTCGACATCCACCCTAAAAGAGTTAACTGAATGACTTTCTTCCTGCCACTCGCCCTGTCAAACCTGCAGCACAAAGTCTCCTCTTCACAGTACAAACTGTCACTTGCTTTTTTTGACCTGCTTTCTCAAGCTTTTGTGCTGTGTGGCGCCTGTGATCACAACAAGCTGGTGACCCTCAGAAACCTGTCTTCTGATTGGCTCGTGACTTAAGCTGTGCCAGATCTCTTCTTGTCTGAGTTTCTTCCAGTTTCCATTTGCCTTTGGATTGTGTAGGACACCACTGGACTCACTGACACTTGGATTTGGTTTGCAATTTCTCTAAATGAAAGGCCTACCCTTCTAAGGGTAGTAACCCTTTCTCTCATTTCATTTGTTAATTACTATTTTCTTTCCATTATCCCTGGAATATTCTCCAAGTAGTTCTTCAGAGGGTGTAGTGATACAATCTGCTCCAACTCTGTTTTAAGACAGACAGAGGGGTTTTTAAGTAATCAACAGAAGTTGGGACACCTGTGCAAATTGTTTGCTTCAACTTTCAAGGCTTCATTGGCTTTAATTTCTGCAGAACATCTATGGGTTGTAATCTATTAGTACAAATGGGCCTTCTTCAGGGAACAACTATTTGAAAATTTCCTTTTTTTCACTTTTTGCTAACCTAAACCTTAAACCTCTGGCATGTTAATGCTTACATTTTCATCATTTTAGGTCATTCATTCCATTCAATTTGAAGAAAAACTGAGGTGTTCTATAACTTTTGACTTGTAGCGTATATACATGTTTTCTGTACAGAATCCAAAACCCTGGTATGTTTTCTTACAATAACAATTAGAAATATTAGCAAAGGGAACTTTTTTTCCTTTTCAAAATGTAACAATTTCATGAAGAGCTATGCCTCAGAGAAACATCTCAATAGCATGCTTTTTCACAACAATTTCTATTTTAGATGGCCACTACTTTTGTTGAAGCTTCTATTGCACATACAGCCTGCCCTGCTGGCACTATGTGTTGAAAGGGAATAATTCTTAATCCCAAATTCATTTTGATCCCCTGTTCACTTTTGTTGATAGAATACAAAGGCTCTCTGGACTCCAGCAAGTATACAGTACTGTGCAAAAGTTTTAGGCAGGTGTGAAAAAATGCTGTAAACAAAGAATGCTTTCAGAAATATAAATAATGATTGCTTATTGTTATCAATTTAGAAAAATGCAAAGTGAGCAAACAAAAGAAAAATCTAAATCAAATCAATATTTGGTGTTACCACCTTTTGCCTTCAAACCAGCATCAATTCTTATAGGTACACTTGCACAAAGTCAGGGATTTTGTAGAATTATAGTCAGGTGTCTGATCAACCAATTCTACCAAACAGGTGCTAATGATCATCAATGTCACACGTAGGTTGAAACACAGTCATTAACTGAAACAGAAACAGCTGTGTAGGAGGCTTAAAACTGGGCGAGGAACAGCCAGACTCTGCTACCAAGGTGAGGTTGTGGAAGACAGTGTCATGTCATGGCAAGATTGAGCACAGCAACAAGACACAAGGTAGTTCTACTGCATCAGCAAGGTCTCTCCCAGACAAAGATTTCAAAGCAGACTGGGGTTTCAAGATGTGCTGTTCAAGTTCTTTTGAAGAAGCACAAAGAAACAGGCAACGTTGAGGATCGTAGACGCAGTGGTCAGCCAAGGAAGCTTGCAGCAGATGAAAGACACATCAAGCTTATTACCCTTCGAAATCGGATGATGTCCAGCAGTGCCATCAGCTCAGAACTGGCAGAAACCAGTGGGACCCAGGTATACCCATCTACTGTATGGAGAAGTCTGGCCAGAAGTGGTCTTCATGGAAGAGTTACAGCCAAAAAGCCATACCTCCGACGTGGAAATAAGGCCAAGCGACTCAAGTATGCACGAAAACATAAGAACTGGGGTGCAGAAAAATGGCAGCAGGTGCTCTGGACTGATGAGTCAAAATTTGAAATATTTGGCTGTAGCAGAAGGCAGTTTGTTCGTCGAAGGGCTGGAGAGCGGTACAATAATGAGTGTCTGCAGGCAACAGTGAAGCATGGTGGAGGTTCCTTGAACGTTTGGGGCTGCATTTCTGCAAATGGAGTTGGAGATTTGGTCAGGATTAATGGTGTTCTCAATGCTGAGAAATACAGGCAGATACTTATCCATCATGCAATACCATCAGGGAGGCATATGATTGGCCCCAAATTTATTCTGCAGCAAGACAACGACCCTAAACATACAGCCAAAGTCATTAAGAACTATCTTCAGCGTAAAGAAGAATAAGAAGTCCTGGAAGTGATGGTATGGCCCCCACAGAGCCCTGATCTCAATATCATCGACTGTATCTGGGATTACATGAAGAGACAGAAGGATGTGAGGAAGCCTGCATCCACAGAAGATCTGTGGTGAGTTCTCCAAGATGTTTGGAACAACCTACCAGCCGAGTTCCTTCAAAAACTGTGTGCAAGTGTACCTAGAAGAATTGATGCTGTTTTGAAGGCAAAGGGAGGTCACACCAAATATTGATTTGATTTAGATTTCTCTTTTGTTCATTCACTGCATTTTGTGATTGATGAAAATAAATGATTAACACTTCCAGTTTTGAAAGCATTCTTTGTTTACAGCATTTTTTTACACCTGCCTAAAACTTTTGCACAGTACTGTATAAGTAATTTATTTAACAAAAAAGCCTCTGGAACGTACCATGCAAGATGTTACTCTTACATTTTAATCAAGGATATATGAAGAATTCTTTGTTCAGACAAATCTTTGATAAATATGAATATACAAGAACGTCTTTATCATATCTATTTATTTATAATAGAATGTTTGTCTCTCTTCTCCCTTTACAATCCTACATCATTTGACCAATCTGAACCCAATTTTCAGTAGCTACTCTCTAAGACCATATGGACAAGAGAGGCTACATCGGAATCAAAAAAATTTGACTCTAGGGGTCCCATTGTTTTTTTTTCCCCTTTCTGCTGCAGTTTGCACACCATTGCCACCTGCAGACTCTGAGCAAGTGAAACATCTGAACAGAATGAAGTCAAACTAGCAGACAAAGTGACCAGAGCTTAACATTACTTACCTAGGGAATGCTACGGGCTGCTTCTGTCTACTGTAATATAAAAATGAGTATTACGCACCTGTAACGGTTGTCTGGGATATGTGTGTGCGTCACTGTAAGTTTACACCTTTCCCCATTCCTGATAATGGTAGAATGTTTTAAAACTTTTAGGGCTAATATTTTTTTTGTTTCTTTTCTCCCAGGGCTGAGTATATTTCCAGAAACTAACATTTTCTAAAAAGAACACAGAGCAATTGTTTAACATATGAAATCAGCAAAAAATATTTATTTTTGACAGAAGTTACTATCTTGCATGTTATATGAAGATATCACATACATGTTACACAGCAAAGTCCTGCCAAGTCTGATATCGTTCAAAGCAGCCAATTGCTTGCATTGCCACATTGCACTGCTTACAATACGTGTTGCACTGGTGTTTCCTTTTCAGTTGTCTGTTGCTGCACTTTCTCACATATATTGTTAGTGGGTACTGTAGAGAGACAAGTCACCCATTTGCCATCGTGCCATGCCACTGCCACCAAGATTTCTGCCCGCATGAAAACCGTATTGTCACCTCTTTTCATCTTCAGCCTGTCTGGCTTCAACTGTGAAGCCATGTGTCTCCTGTTCACCCTCACTGTGCCACAAGCTCCAATTCCCCTGCTCTGTACCTCCATGAACAATTGTGAGCATGTATAAAAATTGTCCATGTACACAACATGACCCAAATGTTCATAGCCCTGAAGCAGTTCCAGCACAATCTGATTTGTCAAGGGACAGTTCTCTCTTTGAAAGAAATACTTTCCTGTATATGGGAATTACTTTCAGGCAGAAATTAGTGTTTGCTTCTGCCAGTACAAAATCCTTTATGCCATACTTTGTGGGCTTGTCTGGCATATATTGGCAGAAAAAAATGGCGTCCCTTTTATTTTATCATAGATTCATCCACAGACAAATCACGGCCTGGCTGATAAAATTGTTTACATGTTGGTTCCACAATGTCAAGCAGGGGATGAACTTTATACATGGGGTTATAGCCTGGCTCACCCCTTGGGATTTGCTTCTGGTTATCACAGAAGTGAATAAAACTTTGCAGCAACACGTACCTATCACACGGTATAACCTGTCCAAAGCCACCAGGGGACAAAGCACATTTGTACCAATGCTCCCTGAAGTTATATCGCCAGTCTAGTCCCATCTGTATTTGTAATGACACAAAGCCCTTCATCTTGTCCTTTGTTGTGGATTTCCACTTTGAAAAACGAGAATGCGGTACAAGCGCAGCCCGCAATTCAAAAAATTGCTCTGCATACCTGTTTGTCTCATCTGACAGTAGCTGAAAAGCAGCATCAGGAGAGAGCAGCCTGAAGTAGTCCAGCAGCTGGTAATATGTCGTGTCCAACAGCAAGCCGTGCTGTCTTGTGAAGTCCGGTAGCCAGTTTGGCTCCCACGGATCAATGTCTGGGTATTCCTCCCACACGAACCTTGCCCGGGGGTGCATCGGCTGCGCAAATGCGCTAAGCTGGCAGTCGATCAGCTGGGGCGGCATCGGCTGGTGTCCGATCAGCTGATTCCAGTTCCTCACTCTCTTGCACAATCTCCTGATCACTGTCAACAAAATCAGATTCCGAAAAATCGGAGTCTGACTCAGCGATAATGAGCAAAACATCGTCTGCTGAGTCTTTTCTGCACTCGCTTCGCTCCCTCGTGAGGTGTCGATGCCATCTTGCCTTTGTTTACATTTCATAACTCACGCACACGCAAGGATTAGATGGCGAGTTAATGAGTCTAACATTCCTCCGAGCAGAGTGGGAATGCCTCTGACGTAACAGTGAATTTTGTCACTATTAACAGCTGACATGCTCCCTCAACCCCTCCTGTCGACAAAAGTCGACATCCGCCCTAAAAGAGTTAATTTGTAAGGCCGGCCTATGGTACATGGGGAGGGGAGCACCTGGCTTGGAGGACCAAACAGACCGTAAGGGGAGGAGCAAACGGTTTGTAAATGGGTGGCGGGAAAAAGGAGAGAAGGAGCTCAGAGCCAAGAGAGTAGCAGACGCCATAAAAAGAAAAGGCAAGAGGGAAAGAGATTGACACAGCATGGAAAACGTCAGGTGAACCCGGGCTCATTTCAGGACCAATTATTTTCTCTTTCTGGTGAAGGTATTCAGGAGAGGACCTGATGAGCCAGCACAAGGGATTGTTGATATGCAAGTTTCCAGGAACAGGAGGTTTGGTTTGACGCATCATTCCCCGCCACAGACTATAGATGGTCATCCCTAACACAGAATATTTAAAGGACTTCGAATGCATTACATTTCTTTTTCTCTATTTCATATTTATGTATTAGTGGCGTATGTAGTTGAGTGTTTTGTGCCATGATTTGTGTGGAGAGGGAGGGCCAGCAGCGCGATAATATGTATATAGGGGTTTTTGTTAAGTGTTTGTAATTTCTTCCAATAATCATTTTTTAACTTAACTGTGCATTCACTGGTGAGTTTCTGTACTTGGGGTGGTGTAGTAGAAGTAGTGTTGGTCGCTTGCACACCCGGATTATTTCTCCCCCTCCCCGCCTCTTTCTTTGCTGCCGCTCTAGGATAGCAGCGCATATTATACTCGAGGAGCGGTACACACTTTTGCAGGTGGGTGATGTTGATCGAGGGTGGAACTGCAATACAACACAAAGGAGAATCAAACTCCTTTCACTTCTGCTTTGTTGGCTTCTCTCCGTATTTTAGGCACAACAAACTGTCCACCTTGAAATAGGAAGACAAATCAGACATAACAGCATTCATGGTTAGAACCCAGCAAGAAAGTTCTGCAATTCTGGAGTCCAATCAGACCCAACAAGAACAAATTCTCAACTCGCGAGAGCAGAGATATTGATTGGCAGGTGGTGTGGATGACAGATGGAACAGTTGGCAATAATAAAAGAAACACCATTTAAGAAACACATTAACCTGTGCTTTCTTTCCTTAACCCATTCCACAAATATACCCTGGCAATGCTGGGTACTTCGGCTAGTATCTTATAACATGCAAATTATAGGCAAGTCCAGGTGGAGTGGATAAACTAACCATGAATTATGGAGTATGTTATGGTGCCGAGACTCAAGCTCAAAAGACGCTTCCCAGAGAAGTATTTGCATACTTCAGAGAATATACACAATAGACAATACCAAACACGAGTCTGGATTCAAATAAATGGTTTTTATTCCTCCACCTCACCTCTCCAATAATCACCCATGCAAAAGAACAATAATCAAAATACAAAATGCTGTTGTTTCTTCCTTCTTCCCTCCTTCCTTGAAGAGTGTTGGTCGCTGCCTCCCAACTCTGACGCCCCGAAATGAGGTGGTGGGTTCCTTTTCAAGCCAGACCCGGGAATGTTTCTGGTGCTACAACTTGTCCATTTGGAAGTACTTCCGGGTCATATGGAAAGCAGGGAGGTCCTCCCCCAACACAGCCCTCTGCCAGCACACAGGGACCCCCAACAGGGTTGCACTTTTGAACTCCAACTCCCAAGCACCCCAAACTGGGATGCCACCAGAGGGCTGCCGAGTGGGAGATGGAAGTGCTCCTTGTCTGTGGCTTCCATTGGTCCATCAATTATATTACTCCAGCTGGGCATGAAGCAGTTTCCCCTTCCAGCTGGCAAGCTCGACTGTCCATTCCGTCTTCTTGGGCATTTACATTGCCCCTCCCTCAGCTGAACCTCAAACTGGGACTCGAGTGCTGCCATGCAGTGGGCGACACCTCATCACCAAACCAGTTCTGATCCCCATTGGCTCTCCAAAGGGTGGACCATGAGTGGCTGAACCAGGCCAAGGGGTCGCCCACGTAACACCTGGCTGCGACAGATAGAGGGTCATTTTCACAGGGTGGGACTGGACCGCATGTCTGGCTGGAGGGTTGCCAACCAGCATCCCGAGCTGTTTCATAACGTGGTGGGTGTGGCAACTCCCCAACTTGACTTGACTTAAAGGAAGGTGACTATGTAGAAAAGTGATATAATTTGTTTCTGAAATTCTTAATAAATAGAGTTAAAAAAAGGTGTGGAAATGTTTTGAATGTCCCTCGTAGCTTTCTATTTTCTGCAGGCACATCAACCTCAAATCATTAGGTTTAAAGACAAAGGGTCAGAAAGCTGCCCAACAAGAGTGCCCTTGATATGTGTTTCTTGTATTTGTGGTATGAGGTTGTATTCTTGATCTGTTGTTTGATTTGTACTACTTTCAGTATTCTGTGGGAGATGAGCAAGAAAGAATCCTGTGGTACACAAGATAATGACATTGAACTTGAATGTGAGCGTGCCTCTGTTTCCTTCCAGGTTATGATGCGCAGCGGGCAGCCCCTCACAGGTACCAATGGGCGGCGCTGCAAAGAGGATGAGAAGCTGATCAATGCTACCCTTCGAGTTGGAAAGCGTGGGTTCATTATCGACACCCGAACTCTCTCTCTCGCTCAACAGGCCAAAGCTAGGGGTGGAGGTTTTGAGCAGGAAGCCCATTACCCACAATGGAGAAGAATCCACAAGACCATTGACAGGTACAGTAGCTGTTTGGTGCTGGAGGTAGTAAAATGTAGAGGTCGTTGAAATTCATTGTCACCAAAGAGAACTGTTCATTTAAAGCATTCGCTAGCAAAATTGCCACGTGAACGAGAAATGAGCAGTTCAGTGCTACCTTCACCATATCAGATTTATATTTGTTATCAGCAAGTAAACCTAGTCCTTAAGAAGCCATAACACAGCTGTGCTTGCGAATTCAGCTTTAGAGCACTTCAATAAGTGTGAGAAATGTGCCCTCTGGTGGTGAAAGATAAAGATGCGAGAGCTTCCATTTGTTAGTTTCACCAGTTGAATTTACTCTATTGATTATTTATCCATCCATCCATTATCCAACCCGCTGAATCCGAACACAGGGTCACGGGGGTCTGCTGGAGCCAATCCCAGCCAACACAGGGCACAAGGCAGGGAACCAATCCCGGGCAGGGTGCCAACCCACCGCAGGACACACACAAACACACCCACACACCAAGCACACACTAGGGCCAATTTAGAATCACCAATCCACCTAACCTGCATGTCTTTGGACTGTGGGAGGAAACCGGAGCGCCCGGAGAAAACCCACGCAGACACGGGGAGAACATGCAAACTCCACGCAGGGTGGACCCGGAAAGCGAACCCGGGTCTTCTAACTGCGAGGCAGCAGCGCTATCACTGCGCCACCGTGCCGCCCTTGATTATTTATTTGGATGTTTATTATTGTAGATAAAAATTAAAGAGCAATGATTTGGTGATTGTTTTAAAGGCATATTAACCTACCCATTCTCACTTATAGCTGCAACAGCTCAAGTACAACTGACAAAATTGTATTTATATACTGTACAAGGATAGATAGATTATACTTGTGTGTCCCCAAGAGGAAATTATACTTTTTCAAAAGTTCAAAAACAAATTATACAGTACCTTGTGAAAGTATTCATCCTCCCTCTGTATTTGTCCTGATTTGTCGCATTACAATCCCAATTAAAATGGAGTTTCATTTGGATTTTATGTATTAGATTCAACAATATAGTCCAAATTGTTGAAGTGGAATGAAAATAAAATATCTTGTATATGTAAAACTAGCCATCCCTCGCGGCTTCACCCGCATATTAGTGAAACAGGACAGTGAGGAGGGCCCTGCCCAGCTCTCTACTCCTGACGTCACTCTTCCCCCTCCCCTCAGCCCACAGCCTCTCTCTTAGATTAGCGTGAATATACAGTATCACTCCTGCAAGCGAACTATGATTCTTAGCGCAATGAGAGAAGTCGCAAAATCAACCAGAATGTTCAAGCAAATGATAGAAAAAAAAAAAAGATCTAAATCCGTTAATTAGTTCTCTCATTCGTTAACTTAGTGGAGTTAAGGTTATGCCCCGAGACAGATGTGTGAGTGAGGAGGGCCCACCCCCCCTCTCCACAGCCAGATGAGTCTCTCTCGGATTCACGCTAATAAATCGGTACTTCAAGCGAACTCTGATACTTAGTGCGATGAGAAAGTCGCAAAATCAACAGAATGTTCAAGCAAATTATTGCAAAAAACCCAATCTAAATCCATTAAGTAGTTCTTTCGTGAAAATTGGACAGACATACAAACGGGTCTAAAAAAACTATAAGAAATTTCGTGCTTAGACCACGAAATTTTTGAAACCATTTCTTAGCGAGCACATATGGGCCAAGGGTAACCTACATTCCAAATTTCAAGTGCCAAGTCCTCATGGTTCGGGGGATTTTGTGAAGAGGGAGTCAGTGGTATTTGACTTTATGTATATATGTGTATACAGTGGGTACGGAAAGTATTCAGACCCCCTTCAATTTTTCACTCTTTGTCATATTGCAGCCATTTGCTAAAATCATTTAAATTAATTTTTTCCCTCATTAATGTACACACAGCACCCCATATTGACAGACAAAAAAAATAATTTTTGAAATTGTTGCAGATTTATTAAAAAAGAAAAACTGAAATATCACCTGGTCCTAAGTATTCAGACCCTTTGCTCAGTATTTAGTAGAAGCACCCTTTTGAGCTAATACAGCCATGAGTCTTCTTGGGAAAGATGCAAGATGTCCGATTTATTCAGCTTTACTTTTATAATAATTGTTCAATATATTATTAATTTGATTTGATTTGTTGTTATATAATCATTGTCTTGTGGTTTTCTCCTCAAATATCCATCCTCATATCTGAGTATACGAGAAAGTCTAGGAGAGACCACTCCCGATTTTTATACTAGTAGTGCTGCTCCCTCTTGCTCGTTTTTTATTTTGTTCTCTGTTCTTTTGATGCTTTCAGCTTCTACTCACTCTTGTATTTATTATCTGCTTGGACACGAGAGTGTCATGATAAATAAGGAAAGAAGTCAGTTTTTTGTTAATACAGAATTTCATTTATTTTAAGTATTTCGCACACTGCACTTTGACATTCTTTGATATCCTTCTACTGTGAAACATTCTGACCTGTCATTGTTTGCACATGTCTTAAACAACTATTATCATATACTGAGTCATGCTGCCATTTCTGTACTACCTCACACTGTGCTATATTATCTATATCTATTATTTATTTAGTACAGTGGTGTGAAAAACTATTTGCCCCCTTCCTGATTTCTTATTCTTGTGCATGTTTGTCACACAAAATGTTTCTGATCATCAAACACATTTAACCATTAGTCAAATATAACACAAGTAAACACAAAATGCAGTTTTTAAATGATGGTGTTTATTATTTAGGGAGAAAAAAAATCCAAACCTACATGGCCCTGTGTGAAAAAGTAATTGCCCCCTTGTTAAAAAATAACCTAACTGTGGTGTATCACACTTGAGTTCAATTTCCGTAGCCACCCCCAGGCCTGATTACTGCCACACCTGTTTCAATCAAGAAATCACTTAAATAGGAGCTGCCTGACACAGAGAAGTAGACCAAAAGCACCTCAAAAGCTAGACATCATGCCAAGATCCAAAGAAATTCAGGAACAAATGAGAACAGAAGTAATTGAGATCTATCAGTCTGGTAAAGGTTATAAAGCCATTTCTAAAGCTTTGGGACTCCAGCGAACCACAGTGAGAGCCATTATCCACAAATGGCAAAAACATGGAACAGTGGTGAACCTTCCCAGGAGTGGCCAGCCGACCAAAATTACCCCAAGAGCGCAGAGACGACTCATCCGAGAGGTCACAAAAGACCCCAGGACAACGTCTAAAGAACTACAGGCCTCACTTGCCTCAATTAAGGTCAGTGTTCACGACTCCACCATAAGAAAGAGACTGGGCAAAAACGGCCTGCATGGCAGATTTCCAAGACGCAAACCACTGTTAAGCAAAAAGAACATTAGGGCTCGTCTCAATTTTGCTAAGAAACATCTCAGTGATTGCCAAGACTTTTGGGAAAGTACCTTGTGGACTGATGAGTCAAAAGTTGAACTTTTTGGAAGGCAAATGTCCCGTTACATCTGGCGTAAAAGGAACACAACATTTCAGAAAAAGAACATCATACCAACAGTAAAATATGGTGGTGGTAGTGTGATAGTCTGGGGTTGTTTTGCTGCTTCAGGACCTGGAAGGCTTGCTGTGATAGATGGAACCATGAATTCTACTGTCTACCAAAAAATCCTGAAGGAGAATGTCCGGCCATCTGTTCGTCAACTCAAGCTGAAGCGATCTTGGGTGCTGCAACAGGACAATGATCCAAAACACACCAGCAAATCCACCTCTGAATGGCTGAAGAAAAACAAAATGAAGACTTTGGAGTGGCCTAGTCAAAGTCCTGACCTGAATCCAATTGAGATGCTATGGCATGACCTTAAAAAGGCGGTTCATGCTAGAAAACCCTCAAATAAAGCTGAATTACAACAATTTTGCAAAGATGAGTGGGCCAAAATTCCTCCAGAGTGCTGTAAAAGACTCATTGCAAGTTATCGCAAACGCTTGATTGCAGTTATTGCTGCTAAGGGTGGCCCAACCAGTTATTAGGTTCAGGGGACGATTACTTTTTCACACAGGGCCATGTAGGTTTGGATTTTTTTTTCTCCCTAAATAATAAAAACCACCATTTACAAACTGCATTTTGTGTTTACTTGTGTTATATTTGACTAATGGTTAAATGTGTTTGATGATCAGAAACATTTTGTGTGACAAACATGCAAAAGAATAAGAAATCAGGAAGGGGGCAAATAGTTTTTCACACCACTGTATATTACATATTTATTGACAATATTTGTGTATCTAGATTGCATAATACCATACATTACATCAATGTTCATATTGCTTACTACACGTCAATATTGCTGCTACTTCTTTGTCTTGTCTTGTTTGTGTTTTAATTTTAATTAAAATTTTTATTTTAATTCTAATTTATTTTTTATTTGCACTTCATGTTGTTACACTGTGGACCCTGAGCTTTGCAATTTCGTCTATCTGTATACTTGTACTGTATATGGTTGAGATGACAATAAAGTTCACTTTGACTTTGATTTAAATACCCATTTTGATCAGCAGAATAGTTTCATAGAATAGCAGCACACACTGATGCTTGAGAAGGCGTAAGAGTGTCTGAAATAATCTACTTTGGCCAGAGGTCAGGCTTACTTTGCTCATCTTGCCACTAGCTGCCTCCAGTTGAAGTGTCAATAAAGGTATAGTAAAAGCAGATGCAATTTCTTTTATGATTTGTTTCTCTCTTCTTTTTCCAGGTCCAGTATCCTTCAGGAGAGCCTAATTAAACTTGTGGAAGCATGTAATGACCAGTCTCATAACATGGATCGGTGGCTGAGCAAACTGGAGGCTTCCAACTGGCTGACTCATGTCAAAGAAATTCTAACTACAGCCTGTCTTGCTGCTCAGTGTATAGACAGGTAATTAAAGTAACAATTCTATCTAAACCTTCCCATACTAGGAACCCTTTAAACCAGGGCTGTTCAGTTACAATTACAGTTGGGCCAGATTTTCAAACCAAGAAATTTAGCTAGGCCAGACATTTTCAGCAGCCGGTAAGCAGCAGGTAATAACAAATTTTAAATCAACACAAATGAACGTATTTAAAAACAAGTAATGTTTATTGATTGTTCCCTTTTATATTAGGTCTCATCTGACATAGGCACATCAAAAATGTATTTAAAAAAAACAACAAACAAGCTATAACTGAACAGAACCTGAGGTAGTAACAATACTTTTTTCCACTTTTGAAATAAAATAAATTAACATTTTGCTTATATCTGACCCAGGTACACCTCAAAGTGCATAAAACCAAAAAAGGTACACAGTATTAGTAATAACATTTGTTTCCCTTTTGAAATATGAGATCCTCCCCGAATGTAAACGGGTGGTCATGACAGTCAAGGGATTTTTTTTTTCATAGAATTTAAACTATCTTATTCACACAGTTTTAATCACTCATATGACAGAGGTTAAATTTGCCATTTTGCATCTGTTACAATATAATTAGTTTAAAGTTTCATTGATTTCACTCGCAACTTGCAAACTAAGTAGAAAAGATAATCACCAAAGCCTATTTTTGGTTATATTTGAGACAATTTTAGTTGCCATCTGGAGCCCTGGTAGGACCACGGACTGGGCCACTTGGAGATTGCTTCTGGGCCACAAGTGGCCTACGGGCCACCATTTGAATAGGCCTACTTTAAACTCTCAGTATGATACATAAATAACATTAAAACAGTATTCTGGTATTTAACTAAGTAGCTATAGTAACTGTGAACATCCCTGAGTTACACAGAATATGCTTACCTTATTTCAAAAAAGCCAGCTAGATCATAGTGTTGGCTGGGATGCAACGCTGACGCAGTACTTGGTAAGGCTGATGTCACATTACACGATTTTGTTTGTCATGGACTGTGTCAGATTTCCTGATCACAGTCAGTGATCTGGTCACTACACCAAGTCAAATTACACGACTGGAAATCGCAGCCAATGTCACATTTACTGAGCGCCGATCTTTCAGCACAGTCGCGCTCGCCCCTTTTTCTGACCTCCCAATAGCGTGCTGCCTGACGGAGCCGGCGTTTTACAGCCGGCGTTTTACAAAGTGTTAACACCTGCAGCAAGTTCAGCAGGAATCTCTGCCCTTTATCTCTTTTTTTTCATTCTGTAGTGGCATGTAAAATATGAGAAATCAAACAGATGAGCTTCTCTTCTGTTTGTGAGGTCCATACCCACTCATGATCCTGACAGAGCCAGTGTTGTACTGGTGCTTTGTGAATGGTTAATATTTATGGTGTTTTCAGACTGCCATTACTACATTCTATGCATTGAACTGCCTGCTGAATGCTTTTTGGTTCTCAGAAGCCTGCCCTGTGACGAAAGACAAAATCAGACCTATTTGATTTTATTCTAGCCAAACACAGACTAGTTGGTCTCAGTTGTTTGTTCTGTCACAGGACTGCACCACCAACTGCCTCCAACTGGCTAAGATTCTGTGCATGAAGCCTGAAAATCACTGGAAAAGTCATTTAATGTGATGTAGCCTTAAAGAGACACTTGGGGGAAAAAAAAAAAACAGAATGATTCTTCTGAAAAGAACATAATAGTAAGATCTTGCCCCTTCCCTTTCAATCACTGGAACATTTTGGTAACACTTCAAAATTTTGACTTTAAGGGCTTGTCAAAGTGCATATATTAATCATTTATTGCTACAAGGCGTTTGTTATGGTCTTGTTATTCTCTAGTCAATGACCAACACATGCAGCTTATTGACCTCATTTGTTTTCTGTTATAGCATCTCAGAGCAGGAGTTGGTACCTGTCCTGACAGCACTGAGTATAAGGCAGGAATCTTGGACTGGACCACATTCTGTAACAGGACCCACATTTACACTCCCTCCTAACAAGCCAGTTTTGAGACACCAGTTAACTGTAACTGTTCATGCGTTTGAGATGTGTGAATTGTTACACTCTGCACATTCTCCTTGAGCCTGCATGACAAAAAGCACACACACGTGGACCAAGCCAGTATCTGAACACTGGTTCCTGGATTATTAACTAATCCATAGTCACCAGAATGTCGTCTGTAATACAGGAGACTAATTCATTGAACATTTTAATCAACCTATTGTAAGACACGTGGTTGCCCATTAGTTAAAAAGTATGATTTTTTTTTCCATTGCACTGTATAACTCTAGTGCACCACTTTTTTATATTTCAGTGCTTATTTTAACTTTAAATAGTATTTGGAAAAAGTCAATTGAATCAGAAATGTGAAGGCTTAAGTGTCTTCAACAGAGCAAAGACTTTTCAAAGATAGAATACATTCTGCGATACTCCAACAATTTTTATTTTTTGGTGATTTTGAGTTTTATTTCAGGGTCAATGCATTAGCATTTAGAAGGTTATGTATACCGCATATAATTGCGTTTAAGTTCTCCTGCAGAGAAGTCGGGGCTTGACTTTACCCTATTTTATAATGTCAGTCATATAAATCGAATGCGTAAATCTAACACTACAGTAATCCCTCCTCCATCGCGGGGGTTGCGTTCCAGAGCCACCCGCGAAATAAGAAAATCCGCGAAGTAGAAACCATATGTTTATATGGTTATTTTTATATTGTCATGCTTGGGTCACAGATTTGCGCAGAAACACAGGAGGTTGTAGAGAGACAGGAACGTTATTCAAACACTGCAAACAAACATTTGTCTCTTTTTCAAAAGTTTAAACTGTGCTCCGTGACAAGACAGAGATGACAGTTCCGTCTCACAATTAAAAGAATGCAAACATATCTTCCTCTTCAAAGGAGTGTGCGTCAGGAGCAGATCTGTAAGCAAACAAATCAATAGGGCTGTTTGGCTTTTAAGTATGCGAAGCACCGCTGCACAAAGCTGTTGAAGGCGGCAGCTTACAACCCCTCCGTCAGGAGCAGGGAGAGAGAGAGAGAGAGAGAGAGAGACAGAGTTTGTTTTTCAAACAAAAATCAATACGTGCCCTTTGAGCTTTTAAGTATGTGAAGCACTGTGCAGCGTGTCGTTTCAGGAAGCAGCTGCACAGAAGGTAGCAACGTGAAGATAATCTTTCAGCATTTTTAGACGAGCGTCCGTATCGTCTAGGTGTGCGAACAGCCCCCCTGCTCAATCCCCCTACGTCAGGATCAGAGAAAGTCAGCGCAAGACAGAGAGAAAAGTAAGCTGGGTAGCCTCTCAGCCATCTGCCAATAGCGTCCCTTGTATGAAATCAACTGGGCAAACCAACTGAGGAAGCATGTACCAGAAATTAAAAGACCCATTGTCCGCAGAAATCCGTGAACCAGCAAAAAATCCGCGATATATATTTAAATATGCTTACATATAAAATCCGCGATGGAGTGAAGCCGCGAAAGGCGAAGCGCGATATAGCGAGGGATTACTGTATTGGTCCAAGTGATTATGATATGCTAATGCCCACCTGAGAGAGTCACCACGGAGCACATGGCCTTTTTTTTTTTTTTTTTTTTTGCTATGTATTGTGCCTACGTGACCACACAGTAATATCCAACCTATTACGAAGCGATGTTTGCACTGTTTTGTGTTTTTTGTATCTCACACCCCCATACACCTTTATTGTAAGAGCATCCCTTATCTATGATGGAGTGTTCGATTAGAAGAAAATAAGAAGCTGGTTTTAGATTAAAAGTCGTTGAAGTGGCGAAAGAAATTGGTAACCGCACTGCTGCAACAACATTTGATGTGTCTGAGAAACTGATGCAAGATTGGAGAAAGCAAGAAAATGTAAAAAAAAATTGTGTCATATTTTTGAACGGGCGTATAAGTTGGGGTCTTATTTTATGATCGATTTATCGGATTTATACGTGAGTATTTATAGCAATTAAATCCTAGTGTTTGTGATATGATTTTATGTGTTTTTTTCTTTTCATTTACATTATTTTATATCAATTTGGTTTCTCTTTACTCCATTGGTTGTTTTGGAACATATTTTATCTTGAAAAAGTGTTCACAAAAGGCACTTAATCTTCTAAGATTCCTTTTATATAGGTGGACAAGTTAAACATTAGAACACTCTAGACGAGAACAGGCCATTCAGCCCAACAAAGCTCGCCAGTCCTATCCACTTATTTCTTCCAGAAAAACATCAAGTCGAGTTTTGAAAGTCCCTAAAGTCTTACTGTCTACCACACTACTTGGTAGCTTATTCAAAGTGTCTGTCGTTCTTTGAGTAAAGAAAAACTTCCTAATGTTTGTGCAAAATGTACCCTTAACAAGTTTCCAGCTGTGTCCCCGTGTTCTTGATGAACTCATTTTAAAATAACAGTCTCGATCCACTGGACTAATTCCCTTCATAATTTTAAACACTTCAATCATGTCAACTCTTAATCTTCTTTTACTTGGACTGTAAAGGCTCAGATCTTTTAATCTTTCCTCATAACTCATCCCCTGTAGCCCTCTAATCAGCCTAGTTGCTTTTCTCTGGACCTTTTCTAGTGCTGCTATGTCCTTTTTGTAGCCTGGAGACCAAAACTGCACCCAGTACTCCAGATGAGGCCTCACCAGTGTGTTATAAAAGTTGAGCAGAACCTCCTTGGACTTGGTATGTCTAAATTATTAGCCTTGCTTTACATGTGCACCTTGCAGCACTTACCTATTTAAAACTTACTTGTCAGTCCTTCATCACAGACTCTGCCACAGTGCTTTTGACCCGATTTTTTTTTTTTTGTTTTTGGACTTGATTTATTTATTTATTTTTAAAGTGAGTGCTTTATGCAACATGTGAAAATGCTATTTAGTTTACCCTTGATAATACTCAGTGGATTTAGAAAGTATTCTAACACACTTTATTGTGTTGTAGATTTCATTTTAAAGGATAAATTTGCCATTTTTGCCCATCAGTCTACACTCCATAGCCCATAATGACAAAGTGAAAACAGGTTTTCAAAAAGGTGTGCAAATTTACTAAAAGTCAAAAACTGAAATCTCTCTTTCATATATGTATTGAGACCCTAAATTAGTACTTTGTTGAAACCGTTTTGGCTGCAATTCCATGCTTTGCACACCTGGATTTGGGCACTTTATCCCATTCTTCATGGCAGATCCTCTCAAGCTCCATTAGTTTGGATGGGAAGTGTCTGTAAACTGGTAGTCCCTTTGATGCCAGACGTATAATATAGAAATCTGGAGACAACCGTGAGTTGAAACTGGGTGGGGACAATTAGATGGCTCACTGAATGTCACTTTTCTAAACCAGTCCAATGCCTCATGAAAGCGAGACTCAAAGTAGGGGCTGTAATTTTGAACTGCAGAGATCATACAGTTGTGCTTGAAAGTTTGTGAACCCTTTAGAATTTTCTATATTTCTACATAAATATGACCTAAAACCTCATCAGATTTTCACTCAAGTCCTAAAAGTAGATAAAGAGAAACCAGTTAAACAAATGAGACAAAAATATTTTACTTGGTCATTTATTTATTAAGGAAAATGATCGAATATTACATATTTGTGAGTGGCAAAAGTATGTGACCCTTTACTTTCAGTATCTGCTGTGACCCCCCCTTTGCAGCAATAACTGTAACTAAACGTTTCTGGTGACTGTTGATCAGTCCTGAATTTTAGCCCATTCCTCCATACAGAACAGCTTCAACTCTGAGATGTTGGTGGGTTTCCTCACATTAACTGCTCGCTTCAGGTCCTTCCACAACATTTCAATTGGATTAAGGTCAGGACTTTGACTTGGCCATTCCAAAACATTAACTTTATTCTTCTTTAACCATTCTTTGGTAGAACGACTTGCGTGCTTAGGGTCGTTGTCTTGCTGCATGACCCACCTTCTCTTGAGATTCAGTTCATGGTCCTGAGATTTTCCTTTAGAATTCTCTGATATAATTCAGAATTCATTGTGCCATCAATGAAGGCAAGCCATCCTGGCCCAGATGCAGCAAAACAGGCAATACTACCA
Source organism: Erpetoichthys calabaricus (assembly GCF_900747795.2). Classification (NCBI taxonomy): domain Eukaryota; kingdom Metazoa; phylum Chordata; class Cladistia; order Polypteriformes; family Polypteridae; genus Erpetoichthys; species Erpetoichthys calabaricus. The sequence goes on along the minus strand of NC_041396.2, from coordinate 14,058,693 downwards.
CCACCATGTTTCACAGATGGGATAAGGTTCTTATGCTGGAATGCAGTGTTTTCCTTTCTCCAAACATAACGCTTTTCATTTAAACCAAAAAGTTTTATTTTGGTCTCATCCGTCCACAAAACATTCTTCCAATAGCCTTCTGGTTTGTCCACGTGATCTTTAGCAAACTGCAGATAAGCAGCAATGTTTTTTTTTGGAGAGCAGTGGCTTTCTCCTTGCAACCCTGACATGCACACCATTGTTGTTCAGTGTTCTCCTGATGGTGGACTCATGAACGTGAACATTAGCCAATGTGAGAGAGGCCTTTAGTTGCTTAGAAGTTACCCTGGGGTCCTTTATGACCTCGCCAACTATTACACGCCTTGCTCTTAGAGTGATCTTTGTTGGACGACCACTCCTGGGAAGGGTAACAGTGGTCTTGAATTTCCTCCATTTGTACACAATCTGTCTGACTGTGGATTGGTGGAGTCCAAACTCTTTACAGATGGTTTTGTATCCTTTTCCAGCCTGTTGAGTATCAACATCTCTTTGTCTGAGGTCCTCAGAAATCTTCTTTGTTCGTGCCATGATACACTTCCACAAACATGTGTTGTGAAGAGCAGACTTTGATAGATCCCTCTTCTTAATCAGGTGCCCACTCACACCTGATTGTCATCCCATTGCTTGAATACACCTGACTCGCATTTCACCTTCAAACTAACTGCTAATCCGAGAGGTTCACATACTTTTGCCACTCACAAATATGTGATTCGATCATTTCCCTCAATAAATAAATGACCAAGTATAATATTTTTGTCTCATTTGTTTAACTGGTTTCTCTTTATCTACTTTTAGGATTTGAGTGAAAATCTGATGATGTATTAGGTCATATTTATGCAGAAATATAGAAAATTCTAAAGGGTTCACAAACTTTCAAGCACAACTGTAGGTGCTCTCGTTTATCTGGGCCGACAGACAGCAATCTTCTGATTACAATGAATTGACTACAGTCAAAAAGTTTCCTAAAAAAAACCCTGTTAGACATATAAATGTGTGTCGTGTGTGCAGAGTGTGTATTACATGTTTGAAAAAATCACGTGATGTAAGGGAAAAACCTTTCTGTAACATCAAATTATACACTGGCATTCAAACGGCTTTGAAGGATTTGTTGTAAACGTGTACAGTGCGTTGTTGCAGTTGCTATGTTTACCCTTTGTTGTTTAGTGTTATGACAATAGTTTAGGAGTCGATGTAAGCTTGAAAGAACTGGCACGTACTTTCAAGAAAATATGAACTGCAAAATATGCATTTGAAGTAAACGGTGTGTCACACTCAGTCAAAAGGACAGCCATTAAGGGAGAGGATAACGAAGACCCAGAGGAGACGCAGATTTCAGGACTCAAAACACCCAAATCAAGAAATCTGCCTGACAACACCAGCAGATGCACAGATGAGGCTGCACAACATCCACCTTCTGGCTGCACGTCTAAACAAATAACTAAAGAAATTTAACATTACTGTCCAATAGGAAATGCAAACATGCCGTGACAGTTATAACCTCAGCATTTTAACACGTTGTATATCTGTAAACTCCGTCCTGAGTATGACGTTTATCTGCATCCCGCCCTTCACGTAGGCCCTCCAACCTGCAAGGAAAAACTTGGGGGTTAGTGGCAGAATTGGCACACCATAAAAAAAAAAAAAACTCCCACTGTTCCATTCCATCTGAACTAGTGTGGTGCCGAGATGTCACCCATCACATGGCTGCACTCGTCTCCTAATCTGGGATCCAGAGTTTGGTTTGTAATGTGGTGGGTGCGGTAATGCTCTGTATCAGTGCCTGCTCCTAACCCTTCTCTCTGTATCCATAAACCACAATGCTTATCTAAACTCAATTTGATGATGTTATGTCATATAGTGATGCAATAGTTCGAATAACTGAAAGATATTGTAGCAGACAGAGGCATTTCTGAAACGTGTGGAGCCCAGTAGCTGCGGTGGTCTGCGTCTGTCTGTCTTTCTGTCTCCACTGTTACAATGCACATTTTATTGCAAATTCATTTTTAAGCTTCAGTTACCTTGTGTTACTGAGCTCCTGAATGGATAACAGCTGTAGATTCTGTTTATCTATTATGAAAACTTGATTTTAACATTCACTTTCACCTTTAATAAAGTACATTTACTTTTAGCTTTGGAATCCGTGAAATGGACACTTGTATTTGTGCACTTTTTCTGTGATCTTGCCTCCTGTCTTGGTTCTGCATACAGGTTTCCTTTTAGTATGGCTTACTAAATCTATATCATTTCTACAGGGAAGGTGCATCGGTTCTCGTTCATGGAACAGAAGGGACAGACTCCACACTACAGGTGACGTCACTAGCGCAGATCATTCTTGATCCAACCTGCAGAACCATGCGAGGTTTTGAGTCACTGGTGGAGAGAGAATGGCTTCAGGTAAGCTTTCATCATGATAGGTTAAATTGCCAGTAAGTGACAGTCTCAAGTTTTGAGAGTGTGAATGTTAACTAGGATACAGAAGGGAAAGCTTAGTTAAAGGTTTCAAACACAAATATGGCTGAAAAGCCCGCCCAGTCTGGAGAAAAAAAGTGACACCCTCTTTAGGCTACCCAGTATATTTTAAAAGGTCCGACTCTGTGACTTTGTTTAGGTCAGTCAAAGAGTTTTACTGAGACATATTTATGTAACTGCATGCTGTTGTAATTCTAGGCACAACAGTGACAAGCTCCATTAACATGTGTATTTGTTTTAAAGATTTAAAGTTTTTCTCAAAGTTGAGGTGTTGCATTACTTGCATATGATACTCAAGGTGGTAATCTAAGCACTACATGTGCATTATAGTAGAATGTAAAAGGAGTGATATCTAGCATACAAGTTGATAGATATTTTGTATGTCTTTATTTGTAATGTTAAAGAGTCCGGAAGCTAGACAAACCAGTTTTCTACCCCCAGAGTTTCACTGATGATGAAAGCACCATCTGGGCCAGGTTTACAGTTCAATTATTTCCTTTCTTTCTTGTTTATTACACCCACACTGTAAAGTAGCTAAACCGGGAAGGGGATTGTGTATGAACTGTCTCATTTGCGAATGGCCCAGAAAGGGACAAGTAGACTTCCTCTTTGGTTCCACAGGTTCAGAAAAACAATTTGATGAACTAAGGGTGTTGCACCCATTGGTCCAGGATTTGTGATTGGAATGTTACAGGTTGGTCTCTCTGCCTCTCTCTCATCATCTTGTCATGAAGAAAGACCACCTTGCCATCTATTTCCAAAGCCTTATTGAGACAGGCAGTACTAGTAAAGAACAAGTGAGACAGAGCATGAGACTGACAGCTGCCTAAAAACGCAAGATGCACTGCTACTGGCATTTTATTTTGCTTGTAATTTCTGCAAATTAAATATTTGAGAACAGCAAAGTGTGTTTATTAGCCTCCTTTGCGTTACATTTTCTTCTAAAAAAACATGTAAAAAGTGCTGCATTATTGTCTTGAAAAATGACATTTTTATTAAATCTCATCTTTCTACTGTAAAACATGCAAAACACTAAAGTACAAAGTCAGAAGTGTAAAAAGTATAATATTGATCTAAATAATAATAACAATAATAACACTAATTATAATATTAACAGCATACTGCACATGTGACACCAGAATCACTTTCGTTTTCACTGACCTTTTCAGTTTCACTGCCTGAAGACAGATTTGCCTCTTCATCACAGCTGTTGAGAGTCATTTCTTATGAGACATCATTATGAGGCTAGGAGAAGACACGTCTACACCATTGCCCGAATAACGTTCGGTACTAACGCTGTTAGCAGTTTTACAGCCAGAATAAACTTTGGGTCTTACATGAGATGCATCTATATCATTCCCCAACTGACACTCTGGACTAATGCTTTTAGCACTGTTTTTACTGCCCCAGTGATGCTTGGGTTTAATGCTAAGGAGGTTAAAATGGGCTTAATGGTACAATGTTAAGTCTGTCTGTTTCGATCACATTGTGCATTTACAAATGCTTATTGACCTGATATGCCTTACAGCCCTCTTTCTTTGTTCATCCTTTTGCCTTTTGTCATTGGACATTCCAGTCCTGTTGTTGATGCTCGATGAAGTGATGCCAGGGCTCACAAATGTACTATTTATTTATCTTAACACTAGAATCCCTGAAGCCTAAGAAAAAACTTGTAATCTCGGGCCACCTTAAATCCCTTCTCCCCTCTCCATCAGCGTCTTTTGTTTTGTAAATATGTTGATCAGCACAAGCAGCAAGCAGCCTGGTATTCCATCCCCCCACTTTGACGGAGCTCAACTCGGGCAAAAAATTCTCCCAGTTCAAGCCAAGGCTCCTTATCTGTGTGTGTGGTGCCTGGAGTTGTATAGGGTAAATAATACAGTAAATCGTTATTTCGAATACATTCATTTCATGTGTGTTCCGTGTCTACAAAGATCTGGGTAAGTGTAGGATGGAAGGAAATGCGAGGCAAGAAATGCTGAACACATACCTAAAGCAGAAACTTTTTCCATGTTATACTACTGTATTTACCCATGTACCACGTGCACATTTTTCCCCGAAAATTAGCATTAGAAAATCAGGTGCGTGTCATACACGAGGAAATTTTTTCTGTAATGTTTACTTCTTCTGCTTGGGCTGTCTCGCTTGCTCTCTCTCTCTTGCTTGTTCTCTCTCTCTCTCGCACTCGCTCACTCGCGCTCTCTCTCTCTCTCTCTTGCTCGCTCTTTCATCATGCAACAAAAACAGAAGGGCATTTCGCAGAAAACATGCCCTAAACTCTTCCTATACAATCACAACGTGCGTCGTATGCGGGGCAAATTTTTTTCGTGATTTTCTTTGTGAAAATTAGGGTGCCCATCTTACACGAGGGCGTGTGGTACACGAGTAAATACAGTAATAATGATGTGAAGTATGTAATGTATTAAGACTTTAGTCCAAATATCAAAAAAAATTGCACTTTTATTCAAGAATACAGTGGAACTTCGGTTTGCGAGCATAATTCGTTCCGGAAACGTGCTCGTAGTCCAAAGCACTCGTATATCAAAGTGAATTTCCCCATAAGAAATAATGGAAACTCAGATGATTTGTTCCACAACCCAAAACTATTCATATAAAAATGATTAATACAAAATATAAAGTAAAAATACATAAAACAAATTAACTTGCACTTTACCTTTGAAAAGAATCATGGCTGGTGTGAGTGAGTTTCTAAACTCTTGTGGGATTGCACCCAATGGGACGACACGCGGAAGAGCGTCCCAAAGCAATCACAGTCTCCCAGTGCTGTAGCAGTTAGCCGTAAAAGCGAATCCGAAAAGATCGCGGATATGCTATAAGCGCCAGCCGTCAATGGGTGCTGTTGCTGTTTCAAGCTGAATAAAGCTTGTGTTGCTAAAGTACTGAGACTCAGCTTCGTGTTTTAGGGTGCAAGACGGGGACTCGCACGTCACAGCACACACACACACACGTGCGCGCGAGCACACACACACACACACACGAGTGCGCGCGAGCACACACACACGCGCGCGCGCACACAGTCACAATGCTAATGCTGTAGTAAACACTATACGCTCGTACGGATGTTGACTATATGAATGAGGCACGCAGACTCAGACGGAGAATAGGAGACGATTGCCCACAATCCCGCAGTGAGAGAGAGAGAAGAACCATCAGCTCAGTTGTGATCACATGACGCTCAGCAGACAAACTACTCGTACTGCAAGACCTCGCTCGTTTATCAAGTGAAAATTTATTAAAAATTTTTGCTCGTCTTACAAAACACTCGTAAACCAAGTTATTCGCAAACCGGGGTTCCACTGTATAACCAAAGTAAAAAAAAAAAATCATTCAATTTACATGTTGCTGTCAATGAGTTACAAACCCAAGCTCAAATGTCAATCGACAGAAAGCTAGTACATATTCCTGGATGGTGTAGAGCTGCTGCCTTATAACCAAAAGGTGGCGGGTTCGAGACTGGGTGCTCTGTGTTTTGAGTAGTGAGCTGCTATTATTAATACATTTGAATTGAGTCTGTAAGAGCTGGTGTAAATTTTGCCTAACTGTAAAAGTTAGGGCTTGTTTTTTTTATTATTCAGTTTTATTCTCTCAGTGACATTCACATGGTATAACGAACTTGCCTCTCTCTCTCTCTGAGTTGATGGCATTTATCTCCATTCTTTTCACCAGAGCAGCGATGACCACAGTTGGTACTGTGGTTGATTCTGCTCAGAACTGTTTGTTGTACCGGCAATCAAAGATACAATGTCCTGTGACCGCTATCAGACCGGACAAAGGCAGGACCGTAACAACAGACAGCTTCTTCACGGTGCCTTTGCTGGCTTATAGACTGCTACACTCTGCTTGGCACCATAAAGTAAAATGGGACTTCCATCGGCAGCTAAAGCTAATTCAGTACGTGAGCAATTTGCCACGCTAATGTTTAGATCTGGCAGACCCTTTCCTGTGGGGCTTCAAATTGTAGTCGGATGCAACCTATTTGGTTTAATTGTTCTCAAGATGTTTCTAGATCTTGATTGGAGTCTACCTGTGGCACATTGAAATGAATGGGCATCATTTAGAAAGGCACATGTGTGCCTGCGTATACAAGTTCCCCCAATTAACACTGCATGTTACGGTAAAAAACAAGCCATGAAGTCCAATGAGCTCTCTGTAGACCTCCATGAACAAACTGTGGTGTGGTACAGATCAGTGAAAGGAGTTAAACACCATTTATAAAGCTTTCAGTTTTCGCAGCAGCACAGTGACCTCAGTAATTGTGAAATGGAAGAAGTTTGCAACCAGGACTCTTCCAAGATTTGGCCAACAAAATAAACTGAGCAACTGGGCAAGAAGAACCTTGGTCAGGGAGGTGACCAAGAATCCAATGGTTATGCTAACAGAGCTTTAGATGTCATCTGATATGATGGGTGAACATGGCGGAAGAATGACCATTTCAGCAGCGCTCCCATGAATCAGGCATTTATGGTAGAGTGGCCAGATGGAAGCCTGTCATATCAAATGGTCTTTATGTGACTCTTAGAGTATGAGGAAAAAGATGATCTAGTGTGATGAGACAAAAATGGAACTCTTTGGGCAGAACTCCAAGCACTATGTCTGGCACTGCTCATCACCTGCCTAGTGCTATGCTTAGAATGAAGCTTGGTGGTGGCAGCATCACACATTGGGTGTGTTTCACGGTAGTCAGGAACAGGGAGACTGGAAATAATAGAGGGAAAGATGAATGGTGCCAAATACAAAGAGGCTGTTGAAGAAAACCTGCTCCAGAGTTCATAGCATCTCAGACTGGGGCAACGGTCCACATTTTAGCACGATAAGGACCTGAAGCATACAGCCAAGACAATGCTTGGAGTGGCTTCAAGACAAGTCCTTGAGTGGCCCAGCCAAAGCCCAAAACCCCACATAACTTGTTTGTAGAGACCTGAAGGTGGTAGATTACAGACACTTCCCCGGCCAATCTAACGGAGCTTAAGAGAATCTGCCTGGAAGAATGCGATAAAGTGCCTAAATCCAGGTGTGCAAAGCTAGCAGAAACTTAACCCAAGAAGACTTGAAGCTGCAATTGCTGCCAGAGGGCTTACACAAAGTACTGAGTTGAGGTACCAAATATATCTATGAATGAGAGATTTGGGGTTGTGATTTTTAATAAATTGGCAAACATTTCTGAGAACGTCTTTTCACTTTGTGAATATGGGTTATTGAGTGTAAGCTGATGGCCAAAAACATCAAATGTATCCTTTTGAAATTCAACCTACAAAACAAAAAAAGTGTGCAGAAAGTGATGGAGTCTGAAAACTTTCTGAGTCTATTCTATATTCTTGATTTACAGTATGTCCTTCTATTTACATATGTTTTATTTTATTAAAAATAAGAAAAATAAAGTACTAATTCATCAGATACCATATACCTTTATATATTTATAGAATGATTACTGTCATAAATGAAGGTTGTTAAAAGCAAAAAAGAAGAATTAATACTTTTTTTGTGTGTTTTTTAATCTTCTAGGCAGGTCATCCATTCCATGTCCGATGTGCTCAGTCAGCCTACTCCAACAGCAAGCCAAAGTTGGAAGCTCCAGTCTTCTTGCTGTTCCTGGACAGTGTCTGGCAGATATTGCGTCAATTTCCATGTTCGTTCCAGTTTAACGAACACTTCCTGATCATGCTCTTTGAACATGCCTATGCCTCCCAGTTTGGCACCTTCTTGGGCAACAACGCCTTTGACCGGTTAGTCTGCAGATCATTGCATTTGTTTATCTTAAAGAAACGTATAGCATTGAATGTGGAGAGTAGTCAACACACACACACACACATACACCAGCACTGAATTATTACCATCTCAGAGTAATGCAGTGGTCATTTACAGTTAGGTCCATAAATATTTGGACAGAGACCACTTTTTTCTAATTTTGGTTCTGTACATCACCACAATGAATTTTAAATGAAACAACTCAGATGCAGTTGAAGTGCAGACTTTCAGCTTTAATTCAGTGGGGTGAACAAAACGATTTCATAAAAATGTGAGGCAACTAAAGCATTTTTTGAACACAATCCCATCATTTCAGGGGCTCAAAAGTAATTGGACAATTGACTCAAAGGCTATTTCATGGGCAGGTGTGGGCAAGTCCGTCGTTATGTCCTTATCAATTAAGCAGATAAAAGGCCTGGAGTTGATTTGAGGTGTGGTGCTTGCATGTGGAAGATTTTGCTGTGAACAGACAACATGCGGTCAAAGGAGCTCTCCATGCAGGTGAAAGAAGCCATCCTTAAGCTGCGAAAACAGAAAAAACCCATCTGAGAAATTGGTACAATATTACGAGTGGCGAAATCTACAGTTTGGTGCATCCTGAGAAAGAAAGCAAGCACTGGTGAACTCAACAGCGCAAAAAGACCTGGATGTCCACGGAAGACAACAGTGGTAGATGATCGCAGAATCATTTCCATGGTGAAGAGAAACCCCTTCACAACAGCCAACCAAGTGAACAACACTCTCCAGGGGGTAGGCATATCGATATCCAAGTCTACCATAAAGAGAAGACTGCATGTAAGTAAATACAGAGGGTGCACTGCAAGGTGCAAGCCACTCATAAGCCTCAAGAATAGAAAGGCTAGATTGGACTTTGCTAAAGAACATCTAAAAATGCCAGCACAGTTCTGGAAAAACATTCTTTGGACAGATGAAACCAAGATGAACCTCTACCAGAATGATGGCAAGAAAAATGTATGGAGAAGGCGTGGAACAGCTCATTATCCAAAGTATACCATATCATCTGTAAAACACGGTGGAGGGAGGCAGTGTGATGGCTTGGGCGTGCATGGCTGCCAGTGGCACTGGGACACTAGTGTTTATTGATGATGTGACACAGGACAGAAGCAGCCAAATGAATTCTGAGGTGTTCAGAGACATACCGTCTGCTCAAATTCAGCTAAATGCAGTCAAATTGATTCATGATACAGATGGACAATGACCAAAAACATACAGCCAAAGCAACCCAGGAGTTTATTAAATCAAAGAAGTGGAAAATTCTTGAATGGCCAAGTCAGTCACCTGATCTTCACCCAATTGAGCAGGCATTTCACTTGTTGAAGACTAAACTTCAGACAGAAAGGCCCACAGACAAACAGCAACTGAAAGCTGCTGCAGTAAAGGCCTGGCAGAGCATTAAAAAGGAGGAAACCCAACATCTGGTGACGTCCAGGAGTTTAAGACTTCAGGCTGTCATTGCCAGCAAAGGGTTTTCAACCAAGTATTAGAAATGAACATTTGATTTCCAGTTCTTTAATTTGTCCAATTACTTTTGAGCCCCTGAAATGAAGGGATTGTGTTCAAAAAATGCTTTAGTTGCCTCACATTTTTATTCAATCGTTTTGTTCACCCCACTGAATTAAAGCTGAAAGTCTGCACTTTAACAACATCGGAGTTGTTTCATTTAAAATTCATTGTGGTAATGTACAGAACCAAAATGAGAAAACAGTGGTCTCTGTCCAAATATTTATGGACCTAACTGTATATAGACATGCAGCTTCTGGGTTTTTATATGAGTTAATTAGATTGCTTATTTTAGTTAATTTTTTTCCTTAATGTTTTAAGAAACTGGAACTTGCATTATGCAGTATTACTTGAGCAGGGTTCTGCTTCAGAAAGTTCTGATTTTTTTTTACTGATACGACTGCCTTTTCAATGAATAAGCTCTGAGAGTTTTAAAAATTTTAAAGTACAAGAAAAAGACACAAAAAAAAACGTTGCTGAGTGAGCATGCATATACAGTGTCCTCTACAATGTTTAGAGCCAAGGCAAAGTTTTACTTCATTTATCCCAAACCCCCGCTCCACAGTTTAAAATTACAAATCAAACAATTTAGACATCGTGATTTAAAGTGCACCTTGCAGACTTTCATTTAAGGGTATTTGCTTAAATTTCAGTCACACAACACCTTTTTCTACATGGTCTCCCCATTTCAGGGCACCATAGTGTTTGTTGCACAGCCGTCATATTTAGGACTTTGTCGCATATCCCTCACATACAATGACTGCTTGAAACCTGCGATTCACAGACATCACCAGGTGCTGAGGGTCTTCTCTAGTGATGCTCTGCCAAGCCTCTGTTGAAGCCATCTTCAGCTCCTGCTTGTTTCAGAGGGGTTACTCCCTTAAGTTTTCTCTTCAGCAAGCGGAAGGCCTGCTCAGTTGGTTTTAAATCAGATGACTGGCCTGGCTATTCAAGAATTTTCCATTTTTTTAGCTTTGAAACACTCCTGTGTTGCCTCAGCAGTCTGAAGCGCTGTCAGTGAGGTTTGGAGGTCTTTACTGGAACTTGAGCAGATCAGATGGTTCTCTACACCTCAGAATTCATTGTGTCGTCACCAGTTTCATCATCAATGAAGAGAAGTGTGCCAGGACCTGTGGCAGCCATACATGCCCAAGCCATAACATACCTATCACCATGTTTAACAGATGAGGTGCTTTAGATCTCGGGCAGTTCCTTTTCATCTCCACACTTTGCTCTTGCCATCACTCTGATGAGGTTCATCTTTGTCTCGTTTGTCCACAAGACCTTTTCCCAGAATTCTGCAGGCTCCTTAAGTTCTTTTTCACAAATTGTAATCTGGCCATCCTGTTTTTTGTGGCTAACTAGTGGTTTCCATCTTGCAGTGTGGCCTGTGTGCTTCTGTTCATGAAGTCTTTTGCTGATGGTCGTCTCTGACACAACCACATCTGCCTCCTGAAGACTGTTTCTGAAACATTTGGGGCTTTTTCTTTACCATATTGAGGATTCTTCTGTCATCAGCAGTGGAGGTCTTCCTTGGCCTTCTGGTCCCTTTGCAGTTACTGTGCTCAACAGTGTGTTTTCTTCTTTATGATATTCCACGCAGTTGATTTTCTAAGATTTTACTGATGTCTCTAATGGTTTTATTCTTGTTTCTTAGTCTCATTATGACTTCTTTGACTTTGATTGGCACAGCTCTTGTCTTCCAAAGGGCAGAAGTAAGCTGAGGTATCTTATAAAGCCATGAAAGACACCTGAGGAATCACAAACACCTGGGATGCTAACTGTCCCAGACATTATGGTGCCATGAAATGGGCGTGGGGGGCCGTGTAGAAAAAGTGCTGTGTGACCGAAATTTCTGCAAATCCCCTTAAATGAAAGTCTGCCATGCACTCTTCAATGGCAAAGTCTGAATGGTTTGATTTGTAATTTTAAACTGTGGAGCAGAGGGGGTGAAATCAATGATAAAAGTGTCTCAAGCATTATGGAGGGCACTGTATGAAATAAAACATTATGCATTTTTACTAATATTTCCATTACAGAACAATTTCAGTGCAAGTTCTGACTTGCATAGAAAATTAGAATACTGATGTTGGGAGAATAGAAGTTGTTTGTAACCTATGCACTGCCAGTATATATAAAATAATTAAAATGTATTTTAAATATGTGAATTATCTTCATTTAATTGGGGAGTTGAGATAAAAAAAAAATGTTTGTTATAACAAGACATCGAAAATGAAGAGTTCCTGTTGTTTCAAGCAGCACAAAGGCATCTGCTGCATGCGTTAAAATTGAAAGGCATCTTTATAAATAAAATTTATTATTATTTTACTGTATTATTAAAATTGTTACAACCATTCAGGCTGTTAAATTCTT